>NW_010169985.1:0-53592 GCF_000695765.1 Mesitornis unicolor
GTTCTGTGATTCTGTGATTCTGTGATCATCTCTGTCTAAGGAGATAAGGTAAATACTGAAATTACTAGGACCTGGCCTTAAAGATGGACTCTCCAGACAGATTGTCTCAAAGCCAGAGATGTCAATATGAAGTTGTTTCAAACAACAGGTTCTTTGTCCTGAAGCTAGAAGGTGGAAAACTAAGAACCATACCTAGGGCCAGGGCTGTCAGTGCTGCCTGTCTTCCTGCTCTAGAGTTGGAGCTGGACTGTAACAGAGAGATTCAGTTGCAAATCTGAAGATGCACTGCTCCTTTTGAGATGCCCTATGACATCTCGGACACCAGCATGCAGCTGGTGGATATGACAGAGCCCCTGCATCTTTTTGATCAGCAGCTGAAGACTAAGGCGGCTTCCCTATGCCATCTCAAATAGTAGCTGATCAAGTGACTCTCTTGAACTGCATGCAGGAGCTAGGTGTCTAAGCTTCGATCAGATTTACAGGAGAGTCAGTTCATCTAGTCAATCTAGTGAATGAAACCTAGAGAATTACCCATCTCCTCCTAAAATAAACTCGTATTGGTGGGCTGAATTTGTCTCCAGATTCCACCGACTGTATTGACTAGATTTCCAGCAACTAAGACACCCAGTTCATACGTAGACACTGAAATTATATTCTCCTTAAATAAGAGCAAGATGAATCCTTAAATAAGAGCAAGATGAATCCCAGCCTTGTGGGTCTCAGGATAGGTTTTGAGGGTCTATGGCTCCTGGCCAATCTAACCAAAAGTCTTGCTGGTATTATAACTACTTACTGGAGTTGATTCAATGCTCAGTTTTGAAGAGGTAAATAGAATGTCATCCTGTTTGCGGTGACTTTCCAAGCTCAAATTTTATTGGAAGCTCTGGATGTCAGGAAGTATCAGAATAATTTGGTCATGGTATAGTTCAGGTTGAAATTGAAACATGAACTGGCAGCCTTGTTTTTTCATACTATGCAGCCAGAGTTCTCCTTTAGGTAGCTCCCCATGAGACTACAAAAGTTTTTATTACTTTCACCTTTATTGCTCTTATGTATTTACAGATCTATTGGCCTTGTCTCCAACCTGCTAGCTCTACTATAATATCTTACCTCCTGGAAACAAACCACAGGAATCTGTGGAAAAATAGAATTAAATTAAGGAACACTTTTATTCCTTCTATTTATTTCCCCCTTTCTGTCTGGATGGCTAAAGCTCAGTGAAAAGGAAAGGTCCTAACCTGCATGGAACAAAGATTGTAATCTCATATCTTTATTAATCTAAAAAGGAACCATCTTGTCTAATTTATTTAATAAAAACAGATTCATTGGTGAGCTCAACAATAACACTGTTACTTGTCTGATTATGCTTGGACAATGATTTGTCAATTAAGGCTCAGTACATTTAGAGATTAATTATAAGGAAATTCTAGTTGTTAACATTCCATCAAAACTTGTTTTTTTGCCTAAAGAACAGTGTTGCTGTTCAGGGACCAGATTTGTTACCCTTCCTCCCATCTTATATAGCACGTTGATGTCTATGGGCTAATTTAAACAGTGCAGGAATAACAGAATTTGGCCTGAAGCATTTAATACTAACAACAGCATTGAGAATGCAGGCATGAAAACAAATACTTAATCAATAACTGAGCCTAAAATATTCCTCTTTCACATATTTGGGCACTTAGTAAAAAGTAATTACTTGTTTCTATTTCAGTTTTATTAAAAGCTAGCAAGCCGAAATACCTAGTTTCAAGGCTAAATTAGTCTCTTGCTGTTTTATCCTAGTATGTACTAAGATAACAGACTTGGTCAGTTACAGAATTCGTATTTTAATCTGCTCTTCTGGGAAGGTTCTTCAGCTAATTGGAAATGTACTTTGCAGATTGATCTTTCAGAATACAGCAAATAATTAATTTTCAAGTCTTTTAAGACTACCCTCCTCGTATCAACATGTTGCTAATCTGGCTCTGACTGCTATGCATCTTGAAGCTTTTAGGTGGTCCTTTACATATCCCCACTCCTGTTCACTTTCTTAGTACTTCTGCATAACAAACATTTAGGAGGCGGATTCAGCTCACAGGTCTAGGCACTGAATTTCAGGTGTTTGCATGCAGATATTTACATATGGATGGTGCATAAGGTCTCAGTGTAAACCACGGACATCTAGACTTACAGCCAGCTGATTCTAAGGGTGTGATTTAATTGCCTACACAGAGATGTCTAATGCCATTTGAGATGCATTAGTCTACCAAAGAGTAGAACCTAATAGAGAAGCACTAGATTGTCACATAGGACACAGAACTGTTAGACTCCAGAACAGTAACCTAACTGCCAACTATGATGCTCCGCAGCATTTCATGACGCACCAGATACCTATGTTTAGGCAACTGAATAGTGTCCTAAGTGCTATTCACTTGACAGCACTGATTTGATATAACTTGATTATTGGCTTAATTCACTTACTGACACACAGGCATCTAGTACCATTTTAGATGTCTTATGCTAGCCTGTATGGCCTTTGGTCAGTGTTAAAAGGATAGTCAAACCAGATTTTTCTCCATAGCAATTTAAATACTACTTTCTCTTATCTTCATCATGAATAAAGAGAACAGACTATTGACCACCATTTCTCCAGTAATCTCAGGTATTCCATTTTCTAGACTTCCACTCATACTTACTAATTTTCCCTTGATCCTCTTCTATTGCTCCACAACTGTCTTGAAGAGCACTACGCATGACCACAAATACTCAGGTCAGGCCTTAGCAATACAAGTGAGGCTTCTTATTGGATATGTTTTGGTTTTTTCCATAAAGGTGTTACTGGCTCATGTTCAGTTTGAGATTAACAGCAACCCCCAGATTTCTACATACAGAACCCTGGCCTAATCTGGTATTCCCTGTCCTGAATCTGGATAGGGATAATGAGTTATGTAGATGTTGTATTTTGCACTTGTCCATACTGACTTCCGTACTTTTTTTTTCAGACCAATTTGGCTAATTTGGCAAGATAAATTTTAACTCCAATGCTATGTTTCAACATGCATGCAGTTCTTCCTGTATTCTTGGAGCCCCACACAGCTTTCTGTCATTTTCTATGGGATTTTTCCCATGCTTACTGTTGCTTCTTGGTAGTAACTATGGGAACAGTTTTTCCCATTTGCATAAGCTACAGAAGATTATGCAGCACTGCTCCTCATGGAGGGCAGGAGAAATAACTACTCCAAAATCTGTTTATGGCATGACTCTGAAGTCTTCTTTTAGCTTTATACAATCAAATCACACTAGTACTGAAACCTCTGAAACGTTCACTGAAATACTGCGCTCAAAGAACTAATATCTTGCCTTGAGACTTCAATAACCTCAAAGCCAAAAAAAAGCATGCCTGACTTATTTTCCACAAAAATGTAGAATCTGGCCCTAATTACTAGGACCACATGAAAGTAGGGTCTTGAGAAGAAATTTGAAAAGAGTGTGCTGACTTTATCCATTAGATTCACTAGCATGCCTCAGATTTATAATTAAATATGTGGTTTTGAGAAACAAATATTATGTTTACCCTACATGGAAGTACTTGTCACAAAATTTCATAATTAATCAAGCATCTTCATAATGTCCTGTACCAAAATAATAGTAAATTCAGTGTTGTGTCTTAATCAGACAAAAATTATGTCAAAATGTATATGCTTCAGAAATTGGTACAAGAAACACTGAGTAATCTGTTCTCTGTGACTGTCTCATCCTACTCTCTAATGTCAAGCTGTCTTAAACTCTGAAGCATGACTTTTTTACTCCTTCCACAAGGTTTTTTGGAAAGAACTGTTATGACTCTGAAAATTCAGTCAGTCATATAAATGTCCGCTCCTAGTTTTCATTCTCTCTCATATTTGTCTCACAGCATTTTGGATTTATCTTTTTCCCAAATTTAACAAATCTCTCTCATCTCTAAATTACTAAATCATGCATTTACTGAAATATTACATAATGAACTAAAAGTTGGCTTTGGACTGTCATGAAAATCTGTCTTTTTTGTTGTCCAAAAGAGCCATAATACAAAAACATAAGCAGTCCTGTGGAGGGCAGGAAAGCCCTGGCTGCCAAAGGTGACACTAGCTGCAGAACCAAAGGATATATAGGATTAGAGTATCTGTTTCTCTATAGAAAAAGCCCCTCCATTCACAATGATAAATAAGAGCAGCAGCAGTTGGCAAACACCCTTATATTAATTTCAATCCCAGCAATATTTACATTTTGTTCTGAAATACAACTTGTGTTTCTGTGTACTTTGAAACAGATGCTGTGTCCAAAGAGTGGGTGAAGTGATGCTTAGAAGCATAATAGAGCTGTGCTTCATTTGTTCTAGTGTGCTGGGACAGATGGAACAGCACACTCCTGTGGTCTGAAGAGCAGTGAAAATCTGAAGATCCCAAATAGTGGCCTCACACTTGCTGATAGCTTTCTGTGTTGCTTTGGTCCTGTGACACATAGCAACATTTTTCTTTGCTGGTATCTAACATTAAACATGTAAATTCACGTTGTGCTTTGTCACCTGAAGACATCCAGTGCTGCGAGTTACCAGTAGCTTTTACTACATCTTCAAGGAAAAAAGGAGTACCGTATAATCATCAGTGCAAATCAAGACATAAAAGACACTGCATTCACTATACAAAACAAACACACACTGAGAAATTGCAGGGAGGTGTTCATAAAAATGGTGGCATTTTGACCCAGTATGCCAAAACATACTTATGTATGATCAGTAATGCTGTAGGCTACATTTAAACTCATGATTCAGAGATGAACGACTTAATATTTACTTAGATTATCGTTATTTAGGCGTTTGCTGAAGTATCACAGACACACAGACACACAGACACAAGAAAAAGAAAAATAAACAAGAAACGATATTTTGTGGGCTCCTACCTCCAGGCTTTAAGTAAGTAATTTATTTAGCTAAACACACAACTCAAACTATATTTAATTATGATTAATAATGACTCATTATGATTAATTAAACAGTAATTGCCATACACAAGGAAATTAAACTCTGAATGGGCAAAAGAACAATACTTGCCTGTGGCAAAGACAACATTCTTTGACACCAGTCTGTATTCCACGATGGAGAACTGAGGAAGCTCAATCCTCTCCACTCCAGTGACTGCGTTATCTCCACCTCTCCAGTAAAACTCGATGTCATCGGTTGTATAGCCATCTGCAGGCAAAGCAGGAGAGTAAGTCAGGAATAACAGCAGACTCAGATGTAGCTTCAAAACACAGTACACACGGTTTGTCATTTCAGACAATGAAAAGAATCAGAACAGCTGGAGTGGTGTATGATATTTCATTCTGCATGTCTGTGGGAAGGTCTCTTGAAGAGCTGTGCCACTACAGTCTGCACACAAATTTGAAGCAAAATACTGCTTTCTTTTTTTTTTTTTTTTCATTTTTGGTATCACTCTCATAAAATTCACATAAGGATTAATGGTCCCTACGAGACAGAAAATGCTACCCGATAATCTGCAAAATTGCAGATTAGCATGATTTAAAACATCATATGCATTTAGCACTGAAACCAAGTGTATATTTATGCTGATAATCACCAGAAAAAGGTGGATCATTCAAGGAATACAGAAAAACATAACTGGGGCACATCTTTTCCACTCACACTGAAGAGTGTGAGTTGCATCACTTCCATTAGTTTCTCCAGTGGAGGACTATAGTTAACATAGAATATATACCAGTATTTTCTTTGTATGGCCCACAATCTCCAGCCAGTAACAGGAATGGTGCAGGAACTCCTGAAGTGCAAATATTCATCTGGATATTGCAATCCTAGGACATGACTACATGGAAGAGAGAATCTGGTTCTGTGTGGAACACAACTGCAAATCATAAATGGGGCTGATCTGAAAGCCCAGGGTGGGTCCTGCAGCAAGACCATCCATGCATAATAAATCATACCATGAAAGAAAATGATGTCTTGGTGTTTGCTCTCTTGAAAAGGAATCTGATTAAAATATGAACATTCATTCTCTTGTGTTGAAGATAAGCACCCAGTCACTGCCTCTGTCAAGTCAGTGGCTTCATTCAGTCCTAAACACAGTTTTCTAGGATGTATCCATCCATCTAGAAATGGATGACCTCTTATATTTTTTAAAAAAGTCAAACAGAAAAAGAAACAAAAAACCCAAAGGGTGATAATTACATTATTCACATAATGTTCACTGACACCAGTGTAAATATTACACAGTTCAATAAAAAAAAAATCTCTCCAAATCTGAACTAGGTTTTACATGCATTTTCTTATGTACATACAGCTTTCTATTTCCAGAGTACAGTTCTGTTCATCTAATGGGTATCTTCTCAAGTCCATCATACAAGCTGCAGTGGTTGTGATTCTGAAATACAAACATCAGGTAGAATTACTGTACAGCCAGCAATCCAGGTTGTGATGGTGTTTATTCTGTCCAAGTGAGGACTCTCTAAAGAACCGAAGATCCAGTCCATCGTTTTACATGGAACAGCACCTTAATACAACAGCGGTTACACCAACTGCAGTGGAACAACTCACTGTGACTTGTCCTTATGCAACCAGTCCCTTTGGGGTTCAATGGCCCTATCCACATATGCAAATATTACACAAACATTTGCTGAGATTAAAAAGTAAGACTTTATATCAGAAAATGTGAAGCAAAAAAAGTCTACTACAAATGTCAAAATGATTAAAGCTATGTGAATAACTGATTCCTTGGCTTTGTGGCAGCTCTAGGAAAAAAAAATTGAAATGGTGAAAAAATGTCTTAAGTTCAGCAAAATGCTTAGTTTCAAAGTTAAATATATTTCTCTAATTTTCAAAAGTAAATTAAAGAGGATTTTGTAATGAAGCGCCATATTGAATTTTAATTTTTCTCCCCAAATAACAATATATATTTTCTTCTTCTATTTTTGCAGGCAATTTAGCACACTAAGGATTAAATTGTAGAACATTACACTATTAATGAATTTGCATTTTTCAACAAGCTCTTGTATATCAGGAGTATTAACAATATAGATGCACAACTAAAACAATAGTATTAACAGCATAGATACAATTGTATCACACAGTACTGGCACTTTATTTTTAAATTCATAGAGTTATATATTTTTACTAACTTCTAGATAGATATAACCATATGTTCACAATTAATCTGCAGTATATTTCAGTATTTTGCTGAATCACAGCCTTCAACAAGACTATGATCAGGATTATTAAGCATAATTTTCTTTATAAGGGGTTCATACATGTTTCACATTTCAATTATCTTCTTGGCTTGATTAGGTCCATTCCTCACTGATCCTTTTCTGATATAAACAGGAGTTGAACCTTCTACACAGTTAGTTCCGAAACAAGTAATATACTGGTGATAATTTATGCTAATAATACAAGAGGGGAAATGCCTTAAATGTACCTCTAAAAGCTGGAACCCTCAATGTTAGGTTTTGTCCATGTGTCTTCTCAGTTTTGAAGCCTTGTCTTTAATCCCTTAACCTTCAGAAATGACAGTCTTCTAATTTGGTAAACTACTTTAAAATTCAGGGGCAGCATTTCAAGAAGAGAAAAGTTGTTAGCTGCCTTTCTTGAACTCTTGTACATTAAAAAATCCCAAACTACTGTTATGATGAATTTCCTATCCAGCCTCACAGAAAAGAAAAAATGCTTATCCTTAGCACATAGATTATTTTGGATGGATAACCACATAATATTCAAATGAAGGGATTATGACCATTACAAAGATCTCATAAAACAACAGAGGCCACTCTTCTCCGACTGAAAAGGTGCTTTTCCAAGGAAAAATTATCAGTTCTTTGCACAGGGAGACACAGTTGTATGGAATAGGCTTCCCAGAGAGGTGGTTGAATCACCATCCCTGGAGGTGTTCAGAAGATGCATTGACATACTAAGGGATGCAGTTTAGCTCCAGATTTGGTAGAATTAGGTTCTGGTTGGACTTGATGATCTTAAAGGTCTTTTCCAACCAAATGATTCTATGAGCACAAAGGCAATGGATGAGCTAGGAGAGGAAAAAGCTCCAAGATCTGTTACTCAGCGTATCTTCTCTCTCATGTTCCTACCAGTAGCCAGTGAGAAAGACACACAGCTGATCTTTGTTCTTCCCAGCCTTATCTATGGCAGGATCACGTCTCTGCCACTGCTGTTCACTCTGGATATCCTCTGAATACCCTTGTGTAAGTCTCACAGGCTTTCAGGTATCAAGTATTGTATCACAGGAGGATACTCAGGTTAACTTTCCTCTAGCTGCCTGCTGGGAGATGCTCTGGTTCCTCTGTTAACACATGACCTGGTGGGCAGGAATAGTTTACAAACAGCAATTCCTCAGATGGTCTGCTGAGAGAGATCTAAGGGGGAGATCTTCTCTGCAGGTAACATTTACAGGTGCCTTTCTGGACCCTCAAGCAAGGTGCTAGACACAGGGTTATTAATGATGGAGATGAACGTCTCCTCAACATGATGACCACTAGTAGCTCTAACTAAGCATATAAAACCAGAACTAGGCTAGGATCTTGGAAGAGAAAATTTAGTCTTAAATCTCTGATTACTGATGCATGTCTTAAATGACTAGGTCTTAGCAGTGATAAGCTTTACAAAGCCATACTGATTGTGCGATCAAATGGTCTTGCTCCTGAGTCAATTGGTAACTATGCTCAAAATAAAACAAGCAGGCACACTTAGGCATTGCTGCTATGTAGTTTCTATCTCATGCTTCAGTACATTCACCTACGCTAACCTAGGGCTCATTCAAGATCCTGCAGCACAATTCACAGGAGCTAAGTTGATACAGGAAGGAGTGTGGTACCAGGATCTTAGCTATTATGTTGTATAATTAGCTTTAAATGTCAGCCACACAGAAAACATGCAATTACAAATGATTAATTTGACAGAATTATTAAAAATTACAAGCTGGCAAGCTTGCATTCAAGTTACTAATTGTCTTATGACTTTTTAAAGAATGTATTTTTATTTTGACCTGTTCACATAACGTGATGGTTCTGTGTCACAAGTTCCAGTATGAGAAACTGCACATTCTTATTCAAGCAATT
Source organism: Mesitornis unicolor (assembly GCF_000695765.1). Taxonomy (NCBI): domain Eukaryota; kingdom Metazoa; phylum Chordata; class Aves; order Mesitornithiformes; family Mesitornithidae; genus Mesitornis; species Mesitornis unicolor. The sequence goes on from NW_010169985.1 coordinate 9,097, forward strand.
TTTTGTACTACAGCAAAATGTAGGTTTTTAATTTCATAAATATCTACTAGAAAAGAAGACACTGCTAGATATAGACAGAAACAGATTTACCCCATTTACTCAAAGTTTAGTGCTGAGAGGTCTCTCCTGAATGAACCAAATTTAACTTGCACAAATGCTCACCAAAAGTGAAGGTTAATTGCTCAGCCTTGTGCACATTCCCAAGAAAAGCAGATTTATTTTTTATGGGATGGGATGCTGCATGACACAGCAGGATAACAAGGTTTCAAGAACTCATCATCACAGCAGTGACAGAGAAACAATTATGAGCCAGACAAAGATAAATCAGTACACAGATACAGATACATTTTGGGTGAAAGCAATACACAAAGGAAATATTTTTAATTGTTTAAAATTCCCTACTCCAATTATCTGTCCTCTGGATAGACATTCTCTTACCTTTATCTGCTACTTTATTACTGGGCTGATTGCCTTTGATTATTTTGATATATTGTATAGGCACCCCACCGTGCTGAGAGGTGTTGCATAAACAACTGACAGAGGGATAATTTCTGTCCCTCAAAAGTTTACAAAATACATCAGCCTAAGCAATATAAATAATTCTTATGTGACTAGGTCACAGTCCTAATGGCTATTTTGATCTTTTTTTCATCTTGATACAGAAATACACTCATCCAAAAAAATAAGAGAAATAAGTGTTGTGGCCTTGTCTGATCAATCACAACTAACTTTTTCACCTTGCAAACATCCATCGTGTTTTATATAAGGGTGATAAATGAGTCCTTTCAGATAAAAGGCATATACTCCTCCACTCTATTTATTTATGACATATAGCATTGTAGTGCCTGAGAACAAGAGGTATATATACAGCAAACACACAAGCAGTCAGAAAGAGTATTTTTGATCATCAGTCTATAATGTCATTATTTCTTCTTTGTTCTACTGTGAAAAAAAGCTGTTGTATCATCATATGACTTGTATATTGTTTTAAACAAAGTAGAACAAAGTCAGTATTGTGCCCAAACAAAAAAATTCCCCAGAAATGGGTTGAACTTCAAAAAGCTACGGCCTCATTCCCTTTTTGCTTTAGCTGCAGTAGCAAACTGCTTGCTCTGAAGTAGAGAGAAACCTTGGACAACAGAAGGTCAAGCTTTTCAAACGTACGATACATTTGACATTGTTCAGAAGAGAACACAGCTAGTGTGGCCTTGGAATTTCTTTCATTATGTATTTTTTGAGGAACTACTTTGCTCCATGGATATTCTAGAGTTGGTTGCGAACCTCCAAAATTTCCCCTATTATTTTCAGTGACCCTGTGTCTTGTGGCACATAAAACTCTGAGTTCCAGTCTCAGTCCACAGGATGAATCATTGCCCCCAGACTGTGGCTTGAGGCCAATGCCATCAGGATGCTCTGAAGCCACAACACAGTAAGTTAAGCTAGTGGTAAAGCAACACAAAGCTCAAGTCTTTAAATCAACAGTGTTCAGGCTCAGATATTTTCTTCCTTCTGGTCACAATGTCCTATATATTGTGCAAAGATTTCATTTCAGAGAGTTATCTTTCATTAAGTAACTCAGCTGCTTCTCACCATGGATATCTGACCATGGATACTGGGTGCTTTCAGGGGAAGGGGAATGGAAGGAAGGTTGACATGCACGAGCCACTGGTAAAAACCCTGCCAAGCAAATACTGTCAAGCGAAATGCAATCTGCTTGCGGACATTTACATTTTGCAGAAGAGGAGGCTAACTTATTCAAATACACTGTTTTATGACAGATATTCCTCACCTGAATGACTCCAAATGTTTTTAGACTATGAAAGAAAGACTTCTATATATTACTATGATCATAAGCTTTCTGATTTCCATCATTTTTTATTACATTGCTTGTGGAGATGCTTCTTGAGATAGAGTAAAGGAAATGAAAATATCTTGGATAATTTTTTGATATTTAACTACTTGCAGAAAGAATCTTAAACCTGCAGTGTCCTTTATGTTCAAAAACATGCAAGATGAAAGCCCCCTTTTGCTAAAACCAGTTATTTATAAAGACTGTATTTCCTGAACATCCTAAACTTTAATAATAGGCTGAGTCTATTTTTATTTTGTCTAAAAAGATTAATCCAATTATGACTCATACATTATAAGTAATACAACTTAAAGAGGTGAGGGGTCAAGACCCAAGTCAGGTCAAAAGTTCAACTTCTGATAAAAAACAAAAGTAGTTAAAATAATTACACTAGACATATAATCCATCTGCACCACTTTTCAGATCTCATTCATTTTTATACTAGGGTCACTTTATTCTGCACTAACTATGTCAGCAATCTTTAGTATTATCTATGCTTAAGAATACAAGACACTTCTGATGATGGAAATAGAGCTTCCACTAGCAAAGACTTGTTTTGCTGGTACAGTTTAAACTACTGGAGCAAATGGAGTAACCTGTCCAAATAAAGCAACGTTTTGATACTAATGAGTATTCCATTAACGTTTTTGCTGGTGTAATGATGTTTATTAAGGTAAGGATTTTTCAGCATTCCTAACCATAAAAGCTATGACAGAAAACAAAGAAGCACAAGTCAAGCCTAAAACAGGTAGAAGGTAGGACAATGTAAGGTCACTTTGTACCTCTAGTTTGAAATATAACATATTGCAGTGCTGATCCCTGTTCGAAGAAAACACTGAAGGTACTCACAGTCCTAGTCTTAACTGTGGCTGACTCCATTCAACCAGGGCTGCTTGTGGCTTTTTCTTTATAGTCTACAGACACATCATGAGGCAACATAAGCACCCATGTTCAATCTTACCACCTGCATTTTGGACAAAATTTTCAGGTTTACAATTAACGCGTGCCTTTCTGCTTCCTATAGCCAGTGGGCTTTCCGGATATGGTGACTCTACATAAACAGACAAAATATGACTGAAGACGCTTCTGGCAAAATTAAGAAGCATCCAGTGTGTCATTTGTTTTCTACGGGCATCTTTCAGAATTACAGGGAAGGTTACATAGTGCACTACCCAGTGTTCGTAATAACCTTGCACCAGGAAGCAAACATCAACAACACATAACAACAGTGATTAAATCCTCATCATGGAAGTACAGACCTGAGGCCGTAAAGCACCGTTCCATCCGGGTGAAGGCGAATCATTCGATTCTTCACGGTAACTCCATGCACAAATGATTTCTTGTCATTTAAGAAGTAAGTGTCAGGCACCCAGAGTTGATCTGCCACTCGGTTATCAAGCGTGAGATTGAGAGGTATGCCAGCGTAAGCCAACCTTTTATCTCTCCAGTACTGTTGAAAATACATTGTCAGAGTGTAATCCTGGTGAAGAAGAACAGAGAAGCACAATAGTCAATCATACTTGGTGCAATTAGAAAAGTAATTCTTTTTTTACACTGTCACTAGCTTATTTTGCTGTTGGTTTATGAATTTTTTAAAAAAAGATTAATAAAACCATTAAATATTACTATAACTTATTAAATAGTTCTAATAATTCAGGTATCACTCTAGTCTAAAGGACCATTTCAAATTTAAAGAAATGCAGCCAGTATTGGTAACTTTTGTCCTGCTCCTCCTTTTCTTTCATGTCGTTCCCCTCATAACTATTCGACATCATGATGTTTGTGGAATGTTAAACAAGATAATAGGTAAATACTGCCATCTTCCCCACTTTTAAAAATGATAGATGAATGGAAAAATATTTCAAAGTATTTTGAAGCAGTATGCAAATTTCTGTCTGAAAAATAACCTGCAAAGATGTTGTTTATACATGCGCCTTTTTGTGAGAATCCATCTTGCAGAGACATAAAGATTCCTTCATCAACAGGCTGCATCACTACTTAGAAGAGCAGTCAATTGTAGTAAAGTCCCACTAATGTCAATGTTTGGTTTTCATAATTTTGTCAGTTAAGGTGTCTGCTATGAACTGTGATAAAAAGCCTGACATAAAAACCTAAACATGGATACAGAAGCCTAAACCATCTATCTTAAAATTCTTTATTTAATTTGATAATTTCCTAACCTGACTTGGTAATGTCTTAGTAACACTATATTGAAACACTTCAAAAGTCTTAGGCCTCATTCATTAGCTTCATGATATTAATAAAAAAAAAAATGTCTGGGAACATTTCAAAGTTAAGTCCCAGCAAAATCTTTGTCTTTTCTCTCCCTCATAACTTTCAGAGTACAAAAGGACATTTTCATTTTTAAAAAGCCTATTTTTATGCAGTACATAAAAACGGTGAACATCTGAAAATACTACTTTCTTATATATGGAAATTAATGTTTACAATTAAAGAAAACATTGGGTTTAGGTATGATAATACTGCCATATTTAACAATGAAAAAAATGAGACTGTAAGTACAGACCATTAAAATTCTGATTTTCAAATTACAGAAGTGCTCTAAATGATAAAACCTTTCATGAAACTCTTCACAAAGCATTGCAAAATTTATGTGATCACCAAACACATTTAAATATTTAGCAGCAGGTGTGCAAGCCACGGGATACCTGTATTTGCATCTGGTTCCACAAGCTGGTGATGCAAAACCCCTCAGGCTTGCTGCTTGTTTGGGAAAAGGATGCTCAGGCTTTCTAAGTATGGCTGTTGGGAACGGTCCATTCTTGTAATGGGTTTCATGTGGAGATGACCCAATTTCAGGCACTGATCCTGCCCTGCTTCCCCCAAGCCCTACAGCCTTTCCTTGAAATCAAATGAAACTTGAGCATGCCTTTCACAATCAGAGCCTTTGTGTTTTCTATTCAGTGATTCATTCTCTTTAATGAGGGAGTTGCTATAGCTTTAAGAAATGAAATTTAATTGCCTAGAAAAATAAATCATTATATATACCAAGGACAAGCTGTTCCCATTTTAGGAAACTTATAGGAGACCTTTGAAAACAAAAGGGCCAAGTGATGGGAAAAAGGAGCCCGTGTGGAACTGCCTGGAAGGAAGCTCATTCCTCAAAACTCAAATCCAACATGACTGCTCAGGAGAATGTGGTCTGACCTTTTTGTCAGAAGCTTTCTTTGGTGGGACTAATGGTCTCTGCTCATCGGTGAATGAGGTACATGCTACACTGGGTGCACTTGCCTTGCTCCCATTAGCACGTAAGGAAGAGCACATCTCTTCTCATGTGCTCTGCAACCAATTTTCTGACACTGATGCATTAGAATGAACATCCTCTACCAGCTCTGTTTCACCTTAATTAAAGCTTGTTTCTATTAACATTCAAAATTTGCTATGTACTTGCCTTCTATAATGGTTTGCACATCAATGGCAAGGAATAGGGGATTCTAAAAGGTGTCGGCACGTGAACAGTATACCGAAAGCTCACTATGTGTAAATGCACAGAATATGCACAAAATAATGCTAAACAGAAATAAAGAAATGGTACTGCACAGCTTTGAAAGCAGTGAACCAGCTAGCACCCACATATAAAAGAACCAGTACATTTGAACAGAAGAGAGCTTTAGGCTAGCCTAAAGGCCTAGCCTTTTCCCTTTGGCTAGGATAAAATAGAGCTAATGAAAGGAGTAATTAACTAGCTAAGTAAAACGTATGTAAAAATACAAGCAGTAATAGTCTGACTTTTTATTTTTAAATAATAAGATTTACTATGGCAGGAAACAACAGAGAAAAAAGTTTAAAAATTACATGCAGAACCTGCAACATCCAGCAAATATCAAGACCTTTTAGTGTCTTGACTGAAAGACAAACTTCCAAAGTATATCCTTTAAGGTACAAATTTCATAAGTGCTTTCTCAATGAAGCTTCACTTATTTCATCTTAACTTGAAATAAAAGCCCCACTATTTATACATCTGCTAATGTATATGACTATATTTGCATGTATTAAATCCAATGATACCCCAAAAAGTTATTTTAAAAGAAAAGTACATTATTGCATGCAAAATATCAGCTCATTCCCAGTCCTTCACTTGGTATCTGCTAAGGAAAATGCCCAATCAGCATTTTTTGCAATATCAGTACACTACCCACATGCACTGACACATCTGCCTAGCCCCACTCTCTGCACTTTGAACAAAGACGTGGCAGAAATAGAGTGCCCAAGAAAGTACATGTGCTACCACACACTTTGAAGGATCACTGTACCTTTGTGCTTTGCCAGCCCTACCTGCTCTGAAGATGATGGGATAGAAAGAATTAATATAAATCATCTTGTTCATCATCATATCTTTTCCAATCACCTCAAATCAAAAAGCAGCAGCAAACTCAGATTAAAACTGCACTGAAACTCCTTGGTTGTGCAATGACTAACAAAATGAGGAGGAAAGGCAAGTTCTTTAGTGTTGCTCTACCAAAGTCACCACAAGCAGAAACTAAGCTTATTAAAATACATAGGAAGGTCAGGTCTCATTCTTTGATTAAATAATTTCCTAGGCTTTGTAACCATAAAGGAAGTTTTCCCCTTTGCTATATACTCCAGAGGTATGGAGTGTAGAAAATGCAAAAATGGTTTGAGTGTGCACTAGAAAAAATGCACCAGGTATTTGTCAGGTAAAATGAGAAAACGGAATTTTACCCCTAGGTAAGTAGCCTACAAAGTTTATTAAGTGCCACCTTCCTCCAGGGGAGCTTATGATGACTAGCTCTGATATAGAGGTCAAGAGGGTAGATGTCTAAAGCTAGAAGAGATTAATCCCACTACAGCTACTGTATTAGGATGCTATTATATGTCAAAGATGACACAGAGCTGTCAGCTTTAGGAAATTTTAACTACCACACAAAGCATCAGACAATTTTCTCAGCAGTAAGGACTTCCATAAATCATTTTTTTTCCCCATACAATATCGTGCCACATCCAAGGTCCCCCAGTCTCCAGTTCCTCACAGTAATAGATGCTTCAGGTCAAGAATGGTAACAAAATCACTCAAAGCCCTGACAGAAGGACAAGCACAGTGCTTCTGAAGTACAGGAGAAATATCCTCAAAACGGGAAAAGCTGGACTGCACAGCCAACATGAGCTTTCCTTTGTGTATGCAAACAGCATGGAACATCCTACAAGGATAACGGTGATGAGCATCCTTGACTTTCTAGCACAGCAACGATGCCACTAATGTAAGAAAAGGCACACAGAATGGTGTGCTGGTGGTTTTTTCAACATATTTTTCCCTGGGGGGAAAAAAAATAAAAGAAAAAACTCAAATAGTAGATAATACTTGGGAAGGAATTTAGATACAATGGCAACAAGGCCTATATCACAACTTAAATAGAGCACAATAGATCTGAATTCTTTGTGTGCATTATCTGTGATTTCAAAGCATTTTAAGCAAGAATTACAGACATATATATATGGTGCTAACCACGTACAAAGAAATTTTTAAGTGTTTTCTACATGATATTTGTCTCTTCACAGACTGAACATACCACGTAGGAAGCACAGTCATGATTTAACTACAAAGGCACTTCAGACAGGCAGAATGTATTATAGTATGCTACTGTACAGTTCCTAATGCACTCACTATAGGACTAATGAATGAGAACAACTAATGTGATGTAATACTAAAAGGAAACAATAATCTGTTTTCTATTACAGGATTTGTTATCTTTCACTTTTCTCTCCTGCATTCAATAAAATGGAAAAAAAAATTAAAAATATAGTTCGCTCATCAAAAGAAAATTAACAGCATTATAGCAGCAATAATGCTCTAAAATTGACTATCACTGTTTACAGTCTGTGTGTTATGTATCAAGGATGTTAAAGTTTTCCATTAGCTGCAAAAATGTTGTGTTTCTTCAAAATGACTGCTAGACAGAACACCACAATTAATACTTACGTTGTAATATCATTAATATGGCAGTACAGCAAAAGAAATTATTCATGCAAAAGAAATAAATATATTAAAAATTATTGGAAATATCGGAAAAAAATTATGCACTGCCTGGGAAGACAGTTTTGTATCTACCTGAAACACAGAATCTTGTTTTAGATTTACATTTGAAAGTAAATTCACATCCTTGTTTTCTTGACCAACAGACAAATGTGACTATTACCATCAGCTTTTGGTTTATTTACTGTCAATGAGTTAATAAGTAAATACTCATTCAGTAGATAAAAAGATGTATTGAAAATCTGTGCTTTAGTGTCTGTATAACTTCAAAGTCCCTTCCCTCATCTTTCACATAATTTCAAAAATTAGATATGGCTGCTGTAGTATAAGGAGCTATTCCTGAAGCATTAATGATTGAGTGATATTCTTCCCAAATAGCCCATAGTGAGAAAGAGACACACAAATGCACACATATCCACTCCACTCCACCAAAGCACCTTCCTCTAACATTTCTTGGTCTACCTGCTGTTATAGTAAAGATTCATCTCACCTGTAAGGTCCTGCCTCGGGCTTCTCTCCGACACCACTACAAAACCCTACAATAGGGTCAGGCTGACAATATGGCACACATTTTCCCAAGCATGTGGCTAAAATACTCTTCTGTTAAGAAAATGTAATGCTGCCAAAGCAGCTGAATTACACTGATTTCAGTGTGACTTTCCGTACATCCATGTTGTCTTTGTATTTTTTGTACCAAAGTATCATGATTTTTTTCCTTTTCTGCTGAAACACACAAAGATGGGGTTATGAAAAGATCTAAGGAAATATTTAGCTTCCAAGAACCCACTTGTTGCTACAAAATAAAGTTTTGCAAATAAACGTATGATTGCATGGGTCTTTCCTGCCCTCTCATAGCCTTTGGCACAAGCATTTCCATCTCTACTGCAATCAGGGTGCCTTCTCCAAAAAGTCTGTCCCCAACCCGAGGAGGGTTGCCATACCAACCAGTATTCGGCTTTCTGCAGGCAAAGGGAGCACGGTTGACATAGCAACCTGCCAAAGCAGCCTTCTCCCCAGCTTTTCAGGGACAGGTGGTGGTCACTGCAACAGAAAAGAAGCTTCTCAACAGGAATGAAAGGTGCAGCTGGGCACACTTGGTGGGTACTGCCCCATGGCACATTTCTGCCATGGCCACAGGAGCTCTCTCTTCAAAAGCTGAGTATTGGCTTTTCTCTGTATTTGCTTCTCTGCCCATAACAAACTTATGGGGGTGCCTTCCTGCCCTTGGGGTGTTCTCTCATCTGAACATCAGAGGACACCAGCTGACAAGGAAGCAAATGCCTGAGCTGTGCTTTGGTAGGCAAATATGAAGAAAGATCCTGAAAATATTTCAGTTCAGCGATGTAAATCAGGACAGTAAGAAGTCAGTTTGGGCTACCTAATCCCTGACAGACGGGGATGAATGGAATAAACTTAAATATTCTTTTTCTGGTTCAGAGTATCACAGGTATTACAACACCATAGACTTTTCAGTAATCAGGAGTTTCTATTCCCAAAGGACTGATAAAAGAAAAACTAACATACAGCTTTACACATCAAGGGTATCATACTCTCTGATCTGGTGGCAAAAAGCTATCTAGAAGTCTAGAAGGTCTTTCACTACACCCCTGAAGACCTGTCCAAAGATTGTGTGCCAAACTGCAATCAAAATCCACTTGATGATGGACAGATAGAACATAAAATTCAACATTTGATGGAGCCCTCCTAAAAAAGAGGAATAGAAATAGAAATGTCAGATGTTTAGATGCTACTCTTGAAAACCCTAAAAGAGATCAAGTCAGAATAAAAACCACTAAATATCCTGGTTTTTTTTTTAAAAAAAAGACTTCTATGAAAGAAAAACAATCCTAGACTCAGAGAAGCACTGAACTTGCTTCATGAAGCACAAATTTATTTATTTTAGAGCTGACAAGACCTCAAGAAAACAGGTATATCTAATTGCACTAATTGAAATCCTGCTAAAAACTTACAGGGAAGGAAAAAACCCAACCTCTATCAGCTGTCAGCTGGTTCCCACAATTGAGGCAGCTGACCTTAGAGAGATGAGAACTGACAACTAATGGATTGTGCCTCCTACACAGTAGCGGGATGTGCCATGAGTGAGTTGACAAAATGAGCTAGTGCCCTAAAATCTTAAAGCTATGGGTTGGGGTTTTTTGTTCTTTTTTCTTTTTTTCCAATTATGAGATATGAACAGAGGCTAAAAATTTGGAATCTACCAGGTACCCATTTTAGAGAATGAAGGACTTCTGCAACTTTTACTTTGTTCTTTCCATAAAAACATCAACTTATATCTCTCTCTGGCACTACTACTTGATTTATCAACAAAAGGAAGGAAAAATAAAACTCAAAGAAAGCCCTATAAGTTGATATTATTTGTCGTATTTATTCACACCATACTATTCCTTAGACTAATGCATGCATAATTCTTTTAGTGTCTGCAAGGTGCTCTAGGACAGCAGTGATGGAGGTAGTTGAGAGCCTCCATAGCTGGACATACAGAGATGTGTTTTAAATACTGTGACTGTAAATGCATGCCTCTCCATGCCCCTCTTATCTGCTATGATTCAACACGAAAACCATCCAGAACAATTTTCAGTAAACTTGTAATTCAGATTGAAAAGTCTACAGTCTTTTTGTCACCACAGAATTGTAAAAAGACCTTTCTAAAGACACTCCAGAATTCATATGATACCTTTTTAATAATTCCAGAGTTAATCATACTTTTTTAATCATTCCAGTTAACACATAAGACAAAACTATATTTAGGAAGAGAGAGCTAAGGGAAACATGCCCTTGAATGAAAACTGATATACATATCTGTTCACAACCACACTTATTGGTTAAAAAAGGAATATTTACTCCACTGTGGAGAGAACTTTTTAAATTTTCTCACCTCCAAACCTATTCATTTGCTGACTCTGGGAACCAGCCAATCGCACTGGCACTAGAGCAGCAAGGCTGACACTCAAATTTCTACTTGCTGTGTCTGATTATCTGAACCACCAGATATTCTTACAGGAAATCTTATTCAAGATAGACACTATGAACAAAATCATAGAATAGAATCACAGAATCATTATGGTTGGAAAAGACTTTTAAGACCATCAAGTCCAATCACTATTTAATTCTACCATGTCTACTTCTAAACCACGTCCCTGAGCACTGTATCTAGATGGCTTTTAGGTACATTCAAGGACGGTGATTCCACCACTTCCCTGGGCAGCCTGTGCCAGTCTTTGCTAACCCTTTCAGTGTAGAAGTTCTTCCTAATGCCTCACATAAACGTCCCCTGGCGTAACTTGACACCATTTCCTCTTGTCCTACCCATTGTAACTTGTGAGAAGAGACCCACACCCACCCCTCTACAACCTCCTTTCAGGTAGTTGTAGAGAGCAATAAGGTCTCCCCTGAGCCTGACTTTCTTCAGAATAAACAACTCCAAGTCCCTTAGCTGCTCCTCATAAGGCTTAACCTCAAGACCCTTCACCACCTTTGTAGCCCTTCTTTGGACCCTCTCCAGCACCCCAATGTCTGTCTTATACTGCGGCGTGAAAAACTGAATACAGTACTCAAGATGCAGCCTCACCAGTGCCAAGTACAGTGGGACAATCACTTCCCTAGCCCTGCTGGCCTGTTCCTGATACAGGCCAGGATGCTGTTGGCCTTCTTGGCCACCTGGGCACACTGCTGGCTCATGTTCAGCCAACACCCCCAGGTCCCTCTCTGCCAGGCAGCTTTCCAACCAAGCTTCCTCAAAATGCCCTTTGGGAAACAAAGTGAGAACACATTGAGCATCAAATGCCTTTAAAATACATAACCACGTGAACCACGATCCACATATTTTTCAACATCATGGCACACACCATTCAGGTGTGCCAGGCCTGGAGGGCACCTCCAGACCTCGTTGGCCTTGCTGGAACCCCATGGCTCCCTCCACTCTGCCCACAGCCCCCTTGGGCTGTCAGCCCCAGCCCCAGCAACACCACAGCAGGGCTAGTCTCCAGCACCCCATAGCTCTGCCCTGCTCAGCCGTGGGCCCCACTGAATCAGACCCACCAACAGGCCCACGTCCTGGCCCAGTCTTGGCCATTCCCCATCCCTAGGAAGGTGCCCAAGGTGCAGGGCTGGAGCTGTCCTCCTCCTGGCTGGGGGTGGATGCTAGGCTCTGCCCTGTTGCCCTCCATGGGGAGCCCCCACCACTATGGACACCATGACAGATTATCCACAGCAACAGTGGATCTTTATACGTAAATGGACAGTTTGTTGGGACAAGAATATTACATGTTCCTTTTTTAGTAAGGAAATAAACTAGAATAGATTTCTCTGCAATGACCAAGAGCTGGGAAGGTGATCACTGAGCTACCCTTTGCAGCCTATTCCCTCCCCTCCAGAAACATCACTTACACTGCCAGTTTCCCTCACTTCATCCTTTCACTCTATCAGTAGCATTAAAACCAACTTTACATCTTGCAGTAAGAAAATTGGGATACATGGTAAGCCAAAAGGAAAACTTTTTGCTAAAAACTCATTACTGCACATAGGTTAAACTCATCATGTGCCACAGCTCATAAAACTTAGTAAAGCGCAAAATAAATAAATCGGTTTAAAAAGCCAAACACTGCATCCAAGAGGAAATATTACAACCATACATGATATTCAATCCACATACAAACCTCCTGCTGCACAGAGACTTGCAAAGGAAGTGGAAAAGAGAGTGTCCCTTGCCAATGCCATTTAAAAAATTAGGCTGTAAGTGATTGTAAAGGGAAATGTCTTGCTGAAGGAGCGTCTCCCCTCCTGCACATGATCTGAACACCCTGCAAAGATCTGCTAATGGCTTTTGGAACCAGGGAATCAAAATGTGTCACTGCATAAAGAAAAATTAGGAGGGTTTCAAACTGCAACACTGCCTGACTCCTGAAGCTGCAAACAGGACTGTCTGAACAACTGACATGAAACACATATTTAATCACAAATCTTCAAAATTTCCAGTTTTAGTAATCGGATTTTTTAAAGCTGACTTCACTGATGACAGTGGGCACTCCCAGGGGCTTGTATCTATTTAGGATACTTAGAGCAAAACTGATCCTGTAGCGGATAATGTGTTCGTTACTTTCCCCTTTGCGCAAACCTCGTGAAGTTCAACAAAGCCAAGTGCAAGGTCCTGCACCTGGGTCAGGGCAGTCCCAAACATGTATACAGGCTAGATGATGAGTGGATTGAGAGCCCTGCAGAGAAGGACTCATGGGTACTGCTGGATGAAAAGCTCGACATGGGCTGGTGATGATCTATGTATCTAGCCTTCCTCAAGGCTATTGTAGGCTATTTTCTGACACCAACATGAATGTGCAACACAAGACACCTGCAAAGATCAAAATCTGTGCATGTATGTGAATCTGCTGTATGTTCGCTTCTAGCAATTGAAAGTAGAAGGGGCTACTTGTGTATTGCAACATTCCTCCCTGTGTGATACCTTACTGGAAGGACAGAGAGCAAATATTTTTATTTCCTTGGAAATTTGGTGAAAACATTGGGAACTTAAAACTCGGTTTATATACCTCCCTTACACAAAGTGTTTTTCCTTCACTAGACAGTTCCTCTGCTGTATGTCATGCTTCCCCTGCAGCAAAATTACTCATATAAATCTGTGCTAGGTGGACACACTGATTTCAAAGGCATTCCCTGAATTCAGAAATAAAGACAGAGACCAGTTATTTAAGGAACTGGAGTCTTCCCTACCACAGGTACAGCCTATAACCACTACTCAATTACTTACCTAATTCATCTTCTTCTGTCAAATACCTCAGAAGCAGCAAAGTGCATTTAAAAGGCAAGAAATAATTTTCCCCACAAGGCCTTTGGGTGAACAAAATGTGGCTGAGTAAAGGAGCATGAGCAAGATACATTATACACTGTTGCTTTCAGCCAGAGATTAGTATGCTGCAGAGCACCTCAATTATGATAATCAGATGGCCCCTTCAAATATAAAAATTACATCCTTGATCATCTATCTCTGCTTTTGCTCCAGCAGTGCTTTTTCATGGTGGCTGGAGGATCAGTCCTTCAGACAATAGCGTAAAGATGAAGGGTTTAGATTCATCAGGAACTGGACAAACTGTGTACAAAGTCTGTACAGCAAAAATAGGGTTCAAGTAAAGCTGCTGGAACTGAAAACCAGGAAGCTTACCAGAGAAGGAGACTGAATTAAAGACTATAGGAAAGCATACAGGTGCAGAAAAAAATCTGGCTTGGGAGATGAATCATAGAGGGGTGAAATTATAAAAGCTTTATATCCTTGAGGGGGGGGAGAAAAAAAAAAGACAGAAGCTGGTAAAACTCATTTAGGACACAAGTTAAGCTCATTATGCACCCAAAAATACCATTTAAAGATAGCATAGAAAAATAAGCAACAAAATCAAATGCATACACACTACTATTGACATGCTAGAAATTTTTTAAGTAAGATAAGGAACTAGGATACCTAGTTTTAAGTAAAAATATTGACCTAATAGGAGCATCAGAGACTCAATGGAAGGAAAGCAGTCAGTGGAAACCTGTAACATAAAAATAACTACATAGGCAAGAAAAAGAAGGGTTTAGTATATGTTAAAGAAGGCTTTGCATCAGATAATTAACTGTACTGAATGTTACACATTATCTCTATGGATTAAGATGCCAGGCCTACATAAGTATTAGAAAAAAATTGTCACTGCCTAATCAGGATGACAATGGTGTCAGTGAAGTGCCAAAAGAGATTTAAGAGACAGCAAAAAAACAAGTTAGTAATCAGAAACTTCAATCACCCCCACATAGACTGGGTAAATGTCAGGTTGGGGTGTGATGCAGAGACTAAATGACACCACAAATGACTGACTCATGGAGGAGCTTCTGGTGAAAGTAGAAACAAGGCAAGACACTGTTGACTTGGCTCCTAGCATTGTCCAAGTCATGAGTCAAAATGCTGAGACAGAATAACTGCTCCATAACCTGATGCAATTGAGAAATCACCTTTTAAAACCAAGAAAAGTCTAAAATGACATAAAAATAGTACTTAATTCCAAAAAGTACACTGTTTAAAAATGAAGCAGCTCATTTCTAAGCTGGAGAAAAGATTATAGGCTTATGTTTATAGTCACCGTAATATGAACTTCATTATATTAAAAATAACTGTTGAGTAACAAACAAAATGCAGAATGTTTACAATTTTGGGTAAATCATTATATTAGAACTAAAAAGATGTACTTCAGAAATAAGAAGTCACATCCAAAGGAGAAAAAATAGATAAGATGAAAAACGTAGAAAAGCAAGCCAAAAACACAGAAGCAATAATTTGCTAAATGCATAAACTTACTATAAATCATCAAATGGTCTTAAAGAAAGCCTTGTAGAACAAGACAGTAGTTCCTGCCATGGACTAATAACCAGGTAAAAGAGAAGAAAAAGAGAACAGAGCCTAGCAGTCAGTCTTCACAACAGCGGGAGTTCACTTGCAGACCTGAACAGGATCGGTGCAGGACTCCATTCTGGACATCATCCTCATATACAGCATATACAGGGGAGGAACATTAAGGTGTTTATATTTGCTACAACATTTCTGAGAATGATAAAAATTAAAGATGTCAGTGTGAGGAAGTGCAGAAGGAAAGAAGCATTCTGATAGCACAAGCAATAAAAATAGATAAAATTCAATGCCCATGCAAAATAATGCATATGGGAAAAAAAACAGTCCTAACTATGGACCAAGTGGTAGGTTCTGAACTAACCATGACCTCTCAGGAAAAAAATGTTGTGACATTAATCAGCAGTTTTATGAAGAGATCCATTCAGCATTCTGTAAAGTTAAAACAAGCTAACAGAATGTTAAGACTGTTTGGAAAAGAAATAGAAAAAAATGGAAAAATATTGTGCTGCATCATTTTAGTCTACTTACCTATTGAATAGCACATGCAGTTCTGGTCCTTGTCTCCAACAGGACAGAGTATAATGAGGAACTGCAGCAAGGAGTATGAGAGGTACAGAATGTCTCCCATATAAAGACAGATTAAACACATGAAGACTTCTCTGCTTAGAAAATAAGAAATTAAGAGGTGTATTGCAGATATCAATAATAATGTTGTAGAGGATGCCAACAGCTACTCACAGCTCCTCACTTATAAGAAATAGAGAACAGCAAAAGAAATTACCAGATGTTGGGCCCAAAACAAACAAAAGGATATTCTGTTTTCATGCATATCTGTAGAGATCTGCATGTTTAAACTGGGCAGTTCCTTCCCACTGCTTAACACAAAAAATAAGTCAGGAAGCTCCTGAGCAGTTTCACAGTTTGATGCTGAGAGAGTATCAAAGAAATACCGCAATTTAGTCTCACCCTACTTTTACACTTTTCAAGAGCCTTCCCCATTGCCCACAATTAGAAACAAGATACTGAGAAAAATGGACTTCTGGTCTAACTTCGTAATGCCATTCTCATGTCCTTATCTTCTTAAAGTGCACTATTAAGCCATTTAGAACTCTGCTCTGTTGTTCATGAGCTGATGCACTTGTCCTGTGGTGTTAATAAGCACTGCCATTGGGGCTGACAACTTATCATTCCAGGGGGAAAGGAAGTTGAAGTTGTGACCTGGAACATTTACACAATTCATTTTTGATTCAACTGCATATGAAGATAATTTTGTACATGAGGTTTTTGCAAATAGCACAAATATGCCAATGTAGAATATTTAACTGCCTGTCAAAGTTCAGAATTTATTATAGAGTTGCTTCTTTAATGGTGTTGAGTGATAGTTATGTTCATTTTAATTTGTCTAACATCTGCTCCTGGCAAATGTAAGCAGATGCATCTAATTATTATCGTTCAATACTTGTATATGCATATTGTTAATAAGAACATGAAAAAATCAGATTTTTGTGAAGTAGAAGTAAAAGGCCTTTGAAACAAACATGGCAATGAATCAGAGATAGCTAAAATATCTATTTTATAGCTCGAAAGTTAGCAAATAAACACAACATATACATTACTCCAAGTGAAAATACTGTTTGAAGATGATATATATATTTAGTCTATGTGAAATTGAAATCAGTTTGGTGTTCGAAGTCAGAACTGTGTTCTTTCTCATCTATGTTGATTGATACGGATAATGTTCTTGACCTTATTTTCCAACTGCAAAAGTATTCAAATTTTATTTCGCTTTTTTTCGCTGTTGAAAGATTTTTAAATTGGTAAAAACCCCAATTAAAGTGGTACATTTACCCTTTTTAACACAACAGAACAATTACATCGATTACTGGTCCACATCAGAAGACAGAAGTTTAACTATAAATGCCCTACAGAATGATTCTCCCACCCAGTTCTGTCTTTCTCCTTGAATGGAGACCTTCAATCCCCTAGCTTCTTGTGTGGCCTCTCCACCACTCTCACCTATGTCTGTAGTCTTGGATTTTGGGTCAGTTGTTGACAACACAGTTCTTGGACTTGTACCACCCAGCTGGCTACCACCATCCAAGCCTGAAGGGAGGCAGTGCTGTTTGCCTGACGTGTGAGGTCTTGCTGCTGTGTGAAGGAGTAGCTGCCGGCCGGCTTTACGTCCCTATTTCTGACAGATCGCTGTCTGCCCTGTCCCTGGCAAGGGTGCTGCTTTGCACAGCAGCGTGCTGGAGAGTCCCTGGGCTCTTTGGGGTTATAAAATGGATTGCACAAAGAGGGCGCAATGGGTTTCTAGGGCAATTTGACTGAACTGTTGACAACTGTTGCAAGTGCAACATAATCTCAAGCAAATCAAGCAGTTTTACCCTTCGCACCAAGTAGTTAGGTTTTTCACTTCTTATACACTGAGCATAGATCGTGCCAGTAACAAAGAAAGCCTTTGACTTTAAACATTTGACTATCTGTTCAATACACAGATAATTTTTAGGCAGTTTAAATTTTAAGAACATTTGTTTCACTCTTAAATGATCTGATTTTATTCACAGTACGTAGACAAAATGGTTCTGCTCATAAAAAAGTATCAGATTTTCTACACGCTACAAGACCTAAATAAAAAAGTAAATAGTTCAAATTCCGCTAGATGAGAAAGATTACCTAAAAACATATTGCATGCCAACATGGATCAGTGGACAAGCTAAAAATAATAATTCATTCACCTTGGTGTGCTATACTGAATTTTGATTCTGTTCCTATTTATGCAAACAGATACTTTTTCTACACAATTAGCTAGTTTCTGTGATGACTATAATAAATTTGTATATTTTTCTAATTAGAATTGCAATTATCAGCTACTAATGGAAACAGAATTACCAAATCATTAATCACATAAAACAACAGCAAAAGGTAGACTGTATCTCAAACTCAGAAACTAAACACATGTGTGATTTGTACTTCAGTATATAACCTAGCTCTACATAATCTCTTTCTTGTTTGTCCAGGTCCATCTCATAAAGAATTCATTCCTGTATGGCTAGCTGCTCTACATGGTCCCAAATCCAGCAGCTTACCTTCAGAGCAGAGGCTGCTGGATGCTGAGCACATTAAAACATCTTATGCTACACTGGGAAAAAGCTCTTAGAAATTTGGTCATAATGATGGAAATGGATGTATTTGAAAAACATGGTTGACTGGTTATCTTTTACAACTAACTGTAACAAATGCATTTAGACCAATAAAAGAATTGACTTTCTTTGAATTCAAACCCTGTGCCCCAGTGGAGTGATTTATTTTATGCTTAGAAAAGCCCTTTGCTATAACTATTGATGTTTGTGTTATTATTACAATAACATGACACGGTAGAAATATTCCAAATGGATTCATAAAGTGGGTCCCTGATAATATAATAACTAAATACAAATATAAAGGATTTATCTATCCTACCAGATACACAGATTACACATGCATTTGTATGTGTAGACATGCAGACTATAAATTCTACTTCCATGAGAAAAACACCCAGTGTCTTCATGTCACACAAACTCATATTTTCAGTAACACAGATCCCCTACCTAGGCTTTAAAAAGGTACTGGTCTATGGTTAACATTACCATTTCAAAAAAGTAATTTGCTGATCATTCACAAGCCATGTAAAATATATGAAGAGACAATGCTTGGAGCTATTGTTTCAAAACCTGTACCTGAGGCTATGAATTCTAGAAGGCTAATTTAATTAAAATTGATTCTAAAAATATCAGTAAGTAATATTTCTTTTTAGGAGTGCAAGAATTTATTTTTCATACTTTGTGTTTTCAAAATTGATTGACCTTCTTTTGTGGGAATAGTCTTCAAGTGACTACAAAATATAATGTCATTTGGATGTTTTCAGTAATGACAAATGCAAATTATATCGAAAACTAGGAAATTAGCCCCTGCCTTTCATAAGGCTAGAATTTCTTTGACTGTCATATGCTTGGGGGACACTCCAGTTACTCCTACTTAGTTAAGGTCTCCTTTCAGTCAAAGATGATGAAATGGTTTAAAACTGGGGAACACAGAAGTGGAAAGTCATGTGCCTAGGAACTAAGAATGACAACATCAACTGATCACTTGGTAGGAAGTATAGAAGATGAAGCTGGGTATTTTGGGAAGTTGAAGGAGTACTGTGAGTTATCAGTGAAATGCATATGTGAAAGATGCTATTGTAATCCTAGCATGCAGCAGATGATGGAAGTAGCAGTGCCACTACACAAAGTATCAGTTAAAACTTCACCTAAAATACACTCTGAAGTTCTGGACACCTTTACTCAAAACTTGAACTGGAAAAGATGTAAAGAGATAATGAAAGTCCAAGGGAAGAGAAAAGATCACAGAATCACAGAATCTTAGGAGTTGGAAGGGACCTCGAAAGATCATCTAGTCCAACCCCCCTGCCAGAGCAGGATCACCTAGACTAGGTTGTAGAGGATGTCGTGTTTAGCTCAGTCAAATGAGAAATGGAGTGCATGATGACTCTCTCCCTGCGTGACATACACTGATTTCTTTCAAACTGAGTAATAGGACATGGAGGGAATGTGTGCACCTACATCTTAGCGCAACACACAGTCAGGATGCATCTGCATTGTTTACCTTGATTATAAGGAAGGAAACACTTCACGTTCAGATGTAATCTAAGACAGTTTGCAATTGATTGCCTCAAGAACCACCCAGCCACGCTTCATCAATTAGCATTAATCTTTCACTGAAAGTCCTAAAATAAACTCCAACTTGTATAAAAAGTAGGCAACAGGTCTTCCTATTCAAAGGTACCTAGGTGCAGTTAGGATCCTAAATTACTTATGATCTTAAACTCCTTACCAAAACTCTCATCAAATAAATTGTTCAAATTGTAATGGGAATTAATCAGAATAAATTGATCAGAATTTTTATAATTTATTAGGGAAAAATGTATTAATTATATTTAGAAGCATCAGTTGCCTACTTAATGTTGATCCAATTCATTGGTTGCTGTCATTGATTGTCACTAATGAAAGATTCAGGTGTTTATTTCAGGTGATTTATAGTGTTAAAAACAGAAAATCTGAACTAAATTTGAAGTTGTAGGACTTGCCCAAGTACACTTAGGGCTGAAGCCACAAAGCTATCTCCATATCTCAATCCTATCTGAGTCTGTAATTCACACTGCACACACACACATACATCAGGACCTCAAGAGCGTGAGAAACCATGTGCATGGGGTCTACCATTATTGGAGAGATGACAGACCTCTGGAGCATGTGGAGATGCCTGATGCCATCTGCTGATGGGCTGCCTCACCAAAAAAAGTGATGTAAAGGCCCAGGACTATAGGAAAGGGAGACAAGAGCCCGCTTTTAAGAGTGCAGTTTGAGTGGTGTGACAGGTCTGTAAATAGGAGTGAGAGACCTCTGTGCTTCTGTGATCTGGACTTTAGAGTTTCCCAGGAGCAGACTGATGCCCCAGTATCAGGATCCAAGTGTGACTGATGCACAGGGAAGAGCTCATGAGACAGGCTGATGAAGAAAGATCACACGAAGTAGAGGTAAAGCTCTGCTTTGACACCTCAACACTTGGCAACCAGGGTGTAAGTTACAGCCCAGGTATAAGCAGTAGCTGCTTTCAGACTGTTTCTACATCATCATGTTAGCATTATCACAGTTTTATTTTAAATATGCTTTTTCTTGCATTAAAGGATTAAGTTTGATTTTGACTGAAAGGAAGCATTAGAAGCAGAAGATACTGATGAAAATCTACAACAGCAACAGTGGCAGTTTATATGTAGCTACAATTACTATTGTACTCCAACAAGATGAGAGCATATTCTTAGCTTTAATGCACCAGACCTATGGCATGTCCATGCCTGGATAAACATTCTCTTGAAAAACAGTCATAGCAGAAGAGCTTCACATTTTAAAATACTTCTGTTGTGTGATTGGGGTTCTGGAGTCAGCTTGGACAGACAATTTACAAATAATGGGCTAGATATGGCTAATATGATACAATTGGGACTCTACAGGTTTTGATAGGTTTTTAGTCTTTTAAACGAGATGTACATGCCTCCTAGTAAACAATACAATATTGATTCATGTAGAATGCTATGATGCAAGGCTGAATACAACCCAGAATTAAGCACGTATGTTTCCCTCCTTTCAGTGCAAACACTGACTTTTTCTGTTGGTTTTTGCCTGCTGGATATTTATTTCTCCTTCTATAAACTCAGCTTCTGCTCAGACAAATTCTTCATTTATTGATCTTTTTAGTATTACATCTACAGTCAGTCATTATATGGTCTGTGCCACTGGAGATTTATCCTCTTTGCCATATATTTGTTTCTGAGCATATCTGATTTGGTCCGTGCTTTTAAATGCATTCCTCCTTCCTCAGAAATCATATTTTTTCTTCTAAATGTATTTCATCATACTTTTTTCTGCCACTATGCACTTTTTAGATTACACTTGTTGTTACAATATTATCAGACCACAGCAATAGATTCCTCCTTACTTTTCTGCTGTGGATTTAGTCTGAATTCACACAGATGTAACAGTACAGAAACTGAAACAGAACATTTTAAGGTGTGTGAATCAATCTTCTTCCACAAGCCAGCACTCATATTTATATGAATGTGTTTTAATAAGTATTTCTCTTCCTTATAAAAGTGCTGTGAATAACAAGCAGTCATGCAATTCTGCAGGGCTGGTGCTGGGAACTTTGCTGGTTGCTGTGTGTCAGCTCTTGCCATACTCCTGGACATTACCTGTGTTTATTCACTGTTAGATGCAACCAGTTTAAACCGCACTGATATAAATCTCTCCAAACTCCATGTCTAGTAAATGTAACTCCCTGCCGTGGAGAAAATACAGATCACTAAAGCCACCTAGAAAACGAACAATTTTATCAATAAGGCTCAGGTTTTTATATAAGATCTGAGCCATCTGGGCTCAAATTTACCAGGCCCATAAATTCAACAGACTAAAGGAAGAGAAAAGCTGAAAGACTTCTGAAGTTCAGCCAAAAGCATTCTGCACTTTATTCTAAGATTTACATGTAGGTAAAAAGAGGTAACTTTGGCTACTGATCCCTCTCTTTCTGGCAGCTTCCATGGGCTTTAATGTCATGTTACAGAATGAAAGGTAAGACAGTTCATTCAGGTCTAACTAACTGGTTAGTTATACATATAGCATTAAGGAAATGGCACTTAAGAAATTTGAAGACTTTTATTTGAATTATATAGATTTCAAATCAATTCCTCAAAAGGACCTCAGGATAACTGTTGAGAGTAATTAAATTATTCATTAGCAAGGAGTGAATCACAATAATTGGAACCAAACTAATCTGATGCAGTCATTGTATTTTCTTAACTGTTTCCTTCATAAACAATATATATCACAACTTTTGCAAGATGCTCAAACTTCTTTCAGATGGATTAGCCAAACTATTTCTAAACAATTTTTAAAACTCCTTTCTAAAAATAATTTTTATAAATTTCCACTCTGAATAGTGCATCTTGACTGAACATTCTATTCTTTCACTCCTCATATGTTGCATCTTTACTGAACATTTTATTCTTTTACTCTTCATATGTAGAAAAAAACTAGATAACTTTTACTCAAAACAAATGCTTTAAACACAATACTTACAAAATAATCTGGAGTGTAGACATTTTCCTTTCACCGATCACTTTAACTGTGACATCGTAACCAGATAATTTTAATCACAAAATCCTCAGCAATCTTGGTCCTGCAATATTGTTCTTATTCTTTAAGATTTTGAACTACTAAGTAATTTCCAAAGTTCTTTGCTGTCTTCTGTCTCAAAAGCAAATTGGAACAATCATAAAACCATAAAACTTCAACCTTAACACCTGCTTGAGCGTGCAGTGCAGTTGTTAGTAGGACCTGCAACCACAATTATGAAACCCCATTAATTTTGTGTAGCTTTCACTCTACAAGATTAAACAGCTTCACAGAAATCATTACAACTGAATTTTACCCATTTGTACTTGCACAATTTAGTTACAGTGTAGAAATAATCCATGCAGCAGAGATGGAAACGATTTGGAAATACAAATACTCTGTTGCAATGAAGTCAGACAGACTGGCTTGAGGGGTTGTGCTCGCCTTCATTTGGCAATAAAAGTAGTAAATCTTTTGATTACCTATTACCATCACACAATACAGTGTCACTAGCTGATACATTTTAAAGCAGTATAAATAAAAGGAATACCAAATGACACCCATATGCAACAGAGATTGACACTAAAAATATTTATCTGTCATATGCCTTTACTGAAGCCAGAGGAAAAAACAAACAAACAAACAAAACAAAATAAAACCCTAATGCAGTATCCTTAAGAAGCCTGGCAAATACTTCAGTCAAATGGAGACACATTTGCAAGGGTGTGGTTTTACCAGAGAGCCCAGATTTCCAATGAGAGAATGCAAATAGCCAAAATACTAGGAGGACAGCACCTTACAGATGGTTCAGCTCAGCAAGAAAAGGTATGCATCATACCTGCGTCCAAGGACAAACTGAAAATGCAGATGTTGGAGATTTAATTTCATTATAAAGATATATACGAAAGGAAGAAAGGATCAGAGTAAAAATGCACTACCAATGAGGAGACCTCTGCATGCACAGCCCTGGGAGAAAGCCAACAAGGGGGCAGTTTTGGGTAGAGTGCTTATGGCAGTGAGCAACTTATTTCTGAACACAAGGGAGATTCCTCTTGTTTCTGCACAAGTCCGACCAGGAAAACAGGATCTGGCATATATTCTTCACTTTGTGTGTTTCCTTTGTAAATAAAAAGCATAACTGGACCAAACACCATCAAATTCATTCATCTCCTTTTCTCACCAAAAAGGTAACAAGACCCTATATGTTATCAAACTGTGTGAACCTCAGCATAGTAATATCCACACGTGCTGCTACAGCTTTAATGTTTAATTTATTTTCACAAAAACAATGTCATTATTTAGTATTTACTAAATTAATTCTGTCTGGAATACACATTATGAAGCATCAGAAGAATGGAAAAGATGGAAAGAAACATGCTTAGAGGCTGTTTATATATTAATGTACTTTAATATGCTTGAAATATTTTTATAGTAACACCTTTACTTTTCACTTCAACTTTTGAGATTTCAGCCATTGTTGAAGTAAAAGTAATTGACACCCTGTGGTTGCAGAACAAAGAAACATAGCATTTCTTTATACTTATGATATAAAAAAAGGTAAACAAATGACTTCCCAATTGTATTGCACTCAAGGCTGAATCAGCTCATTCCTAGAGCAACATTGCACTTTCAGTGTTTCCAGTTCAGGAAAACATCAGCCCATAGAGTGTGTGGTTAAAATCCAAGATTTGTTCATTTCTTGCACATACAAGATTTTACTATTATTATCTTTAGAAACGAAATTAATTTTAAAAAGAGGCTGTCTGCTTAGTAATAGCAAGCCTCTTCAACTTAATGCATTTGCTGGGGGGGTAGCAGGTGAAAACACCTCTTTCTTTCAGAATCAGTGACTGCCATTTCAGGCTGCAAAAAATAGAAAGCAGTAAAATGTCAGCTGACACAATGAATATCTGTATAAAAGCAATGATACAACTTGGCTAAAGCTAGGGAGATGTATGTGATAGCTGAGGGCAGTAGAGCTGTCAGCCTGCTATGCAAATTTTATTGTATTTCTCATAAAAAAAACAGTTACACAATTTATATTGTGCACTACAGATACAATATTTTTGTATTTGCTAGTCCTCACTTTCCTATCAGCCCTTTTACTTTGTCACTGACAAATCTGCAGTATTAGTAGCAGCACAGTGAAGGTATCTAAGAGGATGTAATGACTTTTTAAACTGGTATCTGTTTGTCCACTTGTTCAATTAAATCAGCTCAATGAAAATATGAAAGTAAATGTGATTAAAAAGTAACCTTATTTAGATAAAAAAATAATTACATTAATCCAACTGGAGTATCTGCCAGATTACCATTACGTCACTTTTGGTGAAGAAGCAACCTAAAACTCCATGGGCAGCCACTCTGATGCTTCTGAGGATATTTGACGTACACAACTGCACATCAGTTGCATCCCCATAAACACGAGATAAACACATTTCTTTCTTGCATTTGTCCTCTTTCAGTAGCTTTGGACTATTATGTGATCTCTGTCTACCAATAAAATCTGGCTGGCACTAATTCAAAGAGTGTGTTCCTGCCAAATAGTTTTCCTTGTGACAAAAATGTTTCATATTTTTCCCTTCTGTACTCCCACGCATATCTGCATCCATCTTTGATAGCCTGTGGACTGTTGGGCCTTAGAAAACATTTGTAAAGTTTGCAGTAAAGAAACTATTTTAGCTGCAGAGAAACTATTTCAGAATACTTTTATTATCTCAGAAAGCATTTTAACATTCACACTGTCCTCAGCAGTTGGTTTGATGATGTTGCTCTCCTTAGCAGTCCATAAAGCCCAAGAGCTCATCAAAAAGAGAACAAAGATAAAAAGAGTACCCAAATGCCAAATAACTTTGGTAAACTGGGAAAACCAGTAAACACCATGGTGAATCCAGGATATATTTCACCTGTACACAATGCTGATCTGACAACAAATATGACAGCAAGAGTTGTAGTAAATTATGTAAATCACTTGCTGCTGATGCCAGTACAAGCTCTCCCTTTGTCTTTCAGAAAACAAATGACAACATATATAAACAGGACGGAAAGTCAGTGGCAATAATTAGTAGGGGATTTTATTTCCTTTTCCATTCTTAATGAACAGACAGCACAATGAATTACAAATGAAAATAAAAATAAAATTCTATCCAACATATACTGTTTACTTATAGCCTGTAAAAATTTAACATAATTTCAGCTAGATCTATACTCTTTGCATTTTTGCTTTGATGCTTTTTGTACATATCACTTGAAAGAATACATACATAAAAACAAAATAGCTTTTTTACCTGAAATCTATAACGTAACCATAGAAGCGCATTTGTTTTGAAATACAAATATTACAAATATGAGAAAGTCTGTTTAAACCTAGGAATGTAAATATTGATTATGAGATGAACTAACTTAGATAGTGGATAAGACCTTTTTTCTTGAACAAAAATAAACAGTACTTATTTTACAAGGATTTCTTATTTTCAGTGGCTCTTTACAAAATAATTCTAGTCCACAAAATAGCATATTTCAGTGTGTTACTTATAGGTCATTTGGTGCTCAAGGTTTTGCTTTTTAGGAGCTCTCAGGATCTGGCACTCAAACATTGGCTTGTGACCTTGCAATACAGTAACCAATCTCACATCTTTCAAGAAAAAGAACATTTTCACTCTGCTGGATACTTGACACAAGATGACTCATGAACTGAACGCTTGGCAACTTTAGGCAACCGGACTAAAACATCATTTTCTGAACATTCTAGTAGCTTGTTAATTGCTCAATAATAATTCAAATTTTCCCATCCCCAACCACTGCTTCTTTTTCCTTTACACTAGCCTTTTTACTCTCCCCTCTCCTTCCTTTCCCATTCCTTAACCCCTGCTTTCCTTACTTCACCTCTCCCCTTCCCTCTTTTTTCCTTTGTTATCAAAACCAATAAAGTTCATAATTATGCAGTGAAGGCAATAAAAAGAAACACAAATTGATACTGGATGGCAACAG
Source organism: Mesitornis unicolor (assembly GCF_000695765.1). Lineage (NCBI taxonomy): Eukaryota > Metazoa > Chordata > Aves > Mesitornithiformes > Mesitornithidae > Mesitornis > Mesitornis unicolor. The sequence continues at coordinate 36,063 of NW_010169985.1, forward strand.
GAATGGTACTCCATGAGAAGTTCACTCAGGATACTTTTGCTGTATTTTAGTGCTAGTCTATCGTCTTCTTAATTCCCCAGCCCTGGACCCCTTCTGAGAACAGATGTGCAATCATTTTTTAAGCAGAAAGATGTGAACGCATATTTTAGTTACAGCTTCCATATTCTGAGCACTTGTGATCACTGAAAAACTCCTTCACAGCCAATAATACCAAATATTGCTGGACATTAAAGAGGCAACAGCTTCCAAGGAAAGAAATACTACAAGCTATAATAAACATCTGAAACGAAGCCAACCTTGTATTTCGTTGTATGGGCAGTGATTCTAAATACAGGCTGTATGACAACCACATTCTCTTTTTCATGAATGACAGGAAAAAGAAAAAATGTATTACTCCTTCAGAGAGCATAAGTCCTTAGGCTCAGGCTCATCCAGCTGAATTTTAAGCCCTTACATGAGTGAGACGTGTAATTGCCCCAGGCCAGTGGAGAAAGACAAGCTACTCCAGAGGGCCATTTATATTTTAGGCAAGCTAAAGCCTCTGGAGGTGCACTTCTCTTTCCATTGACTGCGTATGCAACCTAGAACAAATGCACTCATAATTTAGACACCTCATATGAACCTCAATTCAGTTTTCTCAAGAAAGTTACTGAACTTAGACTAATTAGGGTTGAAACAAAGCCACCTCTGAACTAAATACCTCAGAATCTGAATCAAATGCCTACTGCAAATGCAGTCTTAGTCTCGCTATTCCATTTTTCACTGCATAACTGCAAGCAACTCTTGTCCATTTCAGAGCTGAAGAATTGATATTCGTTTGTAATCGGTTTAGAAAAAGCTTTCTATTTCACTTTCCTGCCTCCTTCAAATGTTCTGTAAATAGGAAGGATCATCCATTGTCTACTTACCGCTCAAGATAGTAAACAGATAACTAACCTCTTCTAGTACACCATATGCCTCTATAAAAAATTCATTACACATTTGCTTGTAGAAATAAAGCAAGAAATAACACACTTACTTCAGCTAGAATTGGTTCTGGCAGTTCTGCTTGACAGACAGACTCACAAGACTACTGGGCAAGCACTGGTGTGCTGCTGTCATCTTATAAATACACCCTAAATTTTCGTCCCAAGGTAGTTGCACACACAGTCATCAGCTTAATTTTGTTAGACTACCTAAAGCTGTAATTTCATATTTATTAGAAACCTTTGTTATTTACTTCAGGAAAAAAAAGTGAACAAACAGTGATAAAATAATTAACTTTATAAACCAAATTTCAACTCACCATCAGACCCTAAGCCCAACCTGGGTTTCTTTTTATTTCCAGAGAAATTAACTCTCAGACTGGAAGACTTATTAGTCATAAAGCCAAGCTAGTACTTCCACACTAGAGGCATAATGTGGGGAGAAAAGCCACAAGCAATTCATTACAACAGGTGTAAATATATAGAGGTGAATGGATCTCCGACACTAAAATTCATTTACCTGAAGCCTAGTGGTGGCTCTGGTAGATCCCAGTTTGTCTAATCCTGTGCTCCACAACCCCTTGTAGTAGTGCCTTTGGCTGGCCTGGAAGCTGATTCACATGTCTCTTTGGTAGCTGTGGGCAAGATTCAGTTCTGAAGACACACAAACCTACTCCTCTTGGATATCTAAGACTTCTGCCCAAGACTGCAGATCAGACAGATGACCATCAGATGGTCATCTGAGCCTCCAGGCTCACTCCCTTCCTGGAGGCCAGATAGATTACCTGCAGCACCTAAAGGGACACTTGATACCTGTAACTGAGCAAGGGACTCCAATCCTGTTTACTACAAAATTAATACAGATTAAAAAGAAAAAAAAAAAGAAAAAAGATGAGCCGAAGTTGCAGAGACATTAGACTGAAATAGCTGACTGAATCACAAGTAGCAGGCAAAAGCATAGGCCACAAATTCTGATGTCAAAAAAATTTCATGCCTCCCATGTAGCTTCTCCCACTTTCTGTTCTGTTTTGCTAACTTAGTCATAAAAGAAGCCCCTGCTGTTTCTCTATCAATGTTTCATTTTTTCTTTATAAATGAGTCAAAAGAGAAATGAGATGACAAGAAATACTTAACTCATTCAACTACTTTTCAGTCCATGCCTGTGATGTTCATTTGCAACTTTTCCACCCAGACATCCTCAAAATAAGTTCTCAGAATGGGAATATCAACTCCTAAAGCTGTAAACACCTCCAGGTAAACAAGCCTTGACAATACATACACTGAAAGGGTAAACACTCAATTTCCTGAATGGCTCATTGCCAAAGTCTTCAAAGAGGGCAGAATTTTACCTTGAATAGCTAGACACATCAGTTCCTAATATCTCTATATGTACCATAAATGACCAGCTAGAAATAGTATCTTCAAGAAGAATTAATCTTGCCAGTGCAGGATTTGTCTTTTAGAATGACACACCTGGCGTCTGTGCTTGTGCAAACATGGTCTGCTGGTTCAAGCATTCCAGCTTTTTCCAATTATGAAGAGGAATCAAAATATAACTTAAATATATTGATATTACAGTTTCTACCTATTTTGTGATCCAAAACAGATAAAAGATATATGTTTAAGTATTTAAGCATATGTACATCTGTATAATACAAGAGTAGTTATGTCCTCTTCATCTCTTGTATACAGAAGTAATCTGAAAATTCACAAAGCACAGCAAAGAACAGCATGAAAAGATGCAGTCAGTCTCATTAATTCTACATTGAATTAAATAAGTAAATTTATAGCAGAAATGTATCTGTCAGACATCATTCATTTTAAAGGGTCATTAAACCTTGACGTAAGAAATACTGGATGAATACCAGAAGAATGTATGATACAAGTTTTTTAAAACAAGGGCAAAATTATCCAATTTGTGGTCCAACTAAGGCAATTTTCCATATTATTAAATTTTTTTTCAATAATTACTGAAGAGCTGTTGAATGAACTTTTGTGAAATGTAGTGTGATTTAGTTTTGGGACAAAGAATGACCAATACAGTATCAACAGTGTGCACCCTTATGAAGAAATCTAGTAAGGAGAAACAAAAGAAGCTCATATTGGAGTGACCTTTAGAAACTGGGAAAAGACATCCCAGCCATTTCTGAGGACAATAGCTTGGGGAATTTGCTCAGGAAAAATGTACTGGAAGGAAGCCTCTGTGTTACAGAAGACAAGCATGAAAGCAATCCTCTATAGGCAAAGATTTCTGGCTTGCAACAGGTTCAGCACTTCGTTAACTTCTGCTGGTGGCTGCCAAGATGTTGAGAGAGAGAGAGGGGAATGGAGGGAAGAAACTTCAGTAAGATTCAGGCCAATGTAGCCAAGGAAATCAGAAGTTCTATGGAAGAGAATTCTAGTGAGAGAACATAAAAGACAGTAAATAATCTAACTCCTGTAGACGTAGGCTGATTTGGAGAATGAGCTGAAAATTATGGTGCCTGGTTTGGTGCCATCTTGCACTACAGTCACAATACAGCTGCTGCTAGATACGCTTCACACAGGGAAGGGGAGCATTCACTGGTTCTCTGGAGAGAAGGGCTTAAAGCAAGTTGCTCCATCTGAAAACAAACGGTGAATGAGTACGCACAGAATCTGTATGTCAGAGTACAGGGCAGCTCTGGAAGAGGATCCAAGGATAAGTCATCCAGCCCCTGGACAGGGTTCCCAGGCTGTCTGGGAACAGGCTGGGAGATAACCACAAATCTGGGACATTGTTGTAAAACATGCAGGTGCATGGGTTGCATCAGAGCACCTCTGGACAGGAACAGCAACTGGCAGGACTGAATCTGAATTGTACCTTTGTTTTCAAACATGCAAGGAAAACCAAGAGCAGCCTCAATACTGGTAGATGACATTAGGAGTGAGGATTAAATTTTACCTCTCTGGGAAAACAGGTTAACATCAGAAGGCTTGCTGTTCTCATGCCAGATGGGCTTTTTCAAGCATCTGTAGATCAAACCAAAGGCTTCAGGCAAACCAGAGACAAATACACAGCAGTGTTCATCACCAACTCATAAACAGTACCAGGGAAAACCAAAGCAACCAAACAAGAAGATGCAAACAAACCTGGAGGCAGGACCTCCTATGTTTTAGGCATTAACTGCAAACTGCATTGCTGTCATTTCTTTGTGGTCAGCTACCTCAGAAGGCACATCAGGCAAAATTAATACATCTAAGCAGGACTTAGAACAATCTTGATGGAAGCACACAAAGTATTTGATCAGAATCAACCTGCTTTTAAGTAAAAACATAAATTTGTTTACACAGGCATGATTTAGAGACACAATCAGAAAATAATTTGAAAAATTCTAAGTGAACCTTTTTCTGCTCCGATTAGCCATGCTAAATGCCCTTTCTCCCTACTTCTTTTTTCAAAAAACCTAATTTAATACAGTACCTTTAATTCAGAAAAAAGTGAAAAAATGTAGGTCACTTATGCAAAAAAACCAACAGAATTAATCATTTTTACTAACAATCCAGCAAGAGAACCAAGAAATATCAACATTTTGGAAATGCCAAGTTGGTACTTCAGAGCCCTTGTTCGCCTTTTCCCCTGCTCTACATATAGGATAGTTATTTCAGGTTCAGGAAACACTCCCTACATATCCCCTCCAAGTGAGGAGACCAGGGAGTCCCAGCAGCAGCTGCTCTGCTGTGGACAGCTGCTTCTTGCTGCCTCCCCTGTGCTCTGCCAGCCAGACGCCTAGGAAGGCTGGAATTGAATTTCCCTTCACATCCTCTTCCTCATCCAAACCTGAGCGAGAGCCACAGAGGTCTTACTCTCCCTCCTTCTCTGTTCCAGTACCAACATGTATGGGAGACTGCCCATGGCAACATATAGGACAATAAAAACATGACTCTGAGAACGGATGCTAACAAGAGAATAGTTAATACGACCAGACATTTCAAACATTTTAAATACAAAGCAGAAAGAGAGACTTTGAACTACTCCCAACACCAGAAAGAAGGCAAGTAAAAAGGGAGCTGTCACTTTTTTTATCCTGTAGGACATCTAACAGGGATGATATCTGGCGTTAGTTGGAGATTTGGATTCAGATCTCTTGGGGAAGTGTCCTTGCCAGGGGTATTCTGAAAGGTATTTTGAAATGCCTTTAATCCACTCCTAACTTCAAGGCTTCTTGATCTTCCACTAGGTTTAAAATACTCAACTATTCAGGGAGATATTAGGAAGCAAACATGAAGTTAATGCTGTCACCAGATGACTACAACTTCCACCTAAAAAACGAGGTCCTCTTCTTGCTCCAATGAACACCAGTGTCACAACAGAGACATCAAATGGGGGACTTGCAGCACCCCAAATGCGAGTAAGCTATGCTCATGGTTACATCTTCCAAATGGTAAATGAGTCAAAAATCATTACAACAAAGAAAGGAATTGATCCTCAGATGTCCATGCATATGAATGCCACCAAAGTGCTATAAAGTAAATAGAAACCTCTTCTGTTTAATTATTCTGACCTAAATGCTTTTTTTCCCCTTTGGAAACTAATAAGTACGTTCTGAAACAATCTCACTTTTTCCACAAAATCAAACAAAAATCTCCTCTATTTTCAATATAGGTAGAGAAGGAAAAAATCACTAGTCCAAAAGAAACCTATGGCAACCAAACAGAACATCAGAAAAAAAGCTAATTCAACTGGTTTACAAACCAAAGGATATTTTGGGAAAGACCATGATCTTCACTGGCCTTTCTTTCAGGGCATGAAAGAGCAATGTTCCATCTTCCCCTTTAACTGAAAGGTCCCCTGAGTTTATCTATATATTTCCACGTATGAGCTGGTGCTAATTCATGGTCTGAACTTGCTTCTCCCTGGTGCTGGGGGAGGGAAGACAATTACTGCCCAGGCAAACTAAGATCCTCCTGTGTAAAGGAAAGTAAGAGTTCAACTCTCTTACTTTAGGGCTGCTACATCATTTTCTGTAATCCTGAAAAGCTAAGTCCAGTGACTGCAGTAAAATATAGTACTTCTGGAATCTGAAATAGATTCTCTAAGGAAAAGGTGTACCAGTTTCATGCCAGCCATGGAAATGCTACTTCACTGGTTGTTTTCCAGTGACACAGTCATAGTAAATCCCAAGCATGAGTCTTGCATAATCCTGCAGCTCATCTTCCCTTGTTTGTGGATTTATTTATAGCTGGATAAGCTATTGCCCAGATAATTTAAGAAACAGGAGAGAAAAAAGAGCCAGTTTACACAATAATGTAATGAAATTTCACAGTGCATGTGTGTTTTTTGTTTCATTGTCTCAGTTTTGTTTCATAAAATCATAAGCCAAACACTGACCATCTAATAACCATCAACCAGCAACATGGAAAGGCTTTGAAGGATGTACAGTTATGCTGAGTGCTGCCTGGCTGAAACTTTAATTTTTGGGGAGGCTCACATGAATTCTTGGTGCACATCATGTAAAACTATTGCTGAGAAGATACACAGGGCACGGTGAAAAGAGGTGAACTGAGGCTTCATGGTCTGGGTTAGCTGTTTGTATTTGGTACTCCGATAATGCTACGGAGTTGTTATAGCAACAGGCCAGAACACTTTTGGGGAGGGAAAAAAAAATAAATCAAAACCACAAAAAACCAACCCTAACAGAAAGACTTTACAAGACATGTAGGTAACTGTGAAACTGTTTTGATTGAACAGGGATGGGGAATGGGCACTGCCCCATTCCAATACCTCTGTGCAGACTTGAATTTCTCCATTTGTTTAGCTTGGGACATCATTGTCTATTAGACTCCATGACCAAATATGTACATCCTCCTTTAATCAAAATAAAATCCTATCTGGTCCAGTCAAGTAGAGGAGAACAGATGGGGATATTTCAGAAAACAGACAGACATATTAACTTTTTCCTGACCATTTCCCAGCAGTTCAGAACTTAACTTTTCCTCGCTTGCTACTCATGCCTTCACCTTGCTTTTCTACTTTTTTGACCAACAACAGCAGAAGCCTGTAATGTAAGTTGCTTGAAAGGATTAGCCAGGTAAGGGAGTTGATTTGACCTATATTGAGGTTGGAAGCATGGAAACTATTGAACTGCAAACAAGAATGTCATACTCTTCATCATTATTTACTGCTATGCTCACCTGCCTCCTTCTGACTTACCTTTGCTGGATTTTGAAACACTCACCAAAACCTGACAATTCATAACAATTTTCTCTTTCCCAAGAAGAATAATTAGTGTCTGGAAATTTCAAGCAAATATTTTTCTTTTTATCACTAATATAAAACACTTATTTCCTCATTATTGGTTTATTTTAATATTTAAATGATTTTAATTTGTTACCCTTACTTTTTTTTCTAATTTGGTAAAAAAAAAGTTATTTAGCAATGTACCACAGGAAAAAAGCACCAAAAATCTGAATTTTAGAAACTTCAGCATCTTGAATATAATAAAGGAAGAATTAAAAGGATAATTCAGAAATGCATTCATTTCAACCATTCATTGCAGTGTTGGTGGGGGGAAAGTTGCACAGCACCTTGATAGTAGTATAAAAGATTGACTTATACAGAACCAAAGCAACCTGCATAAAGGTTCACGTTTTGGTTTGTGGCATGCAGCATATGGTAATCTTTGGTTTACAGTCAAATGTAGATATAGGAATGGTAATATCAATTTATGACAACTACATTATTCAGATACAGCAAATCTAAGTTTCTAAAGCCTTCAGGGCTCTACAGTATGTCAAACATAGTTACATTCTCAGGTTTAGTGGCCCTTAAATGTGTATCCTAATTATGTAAATACCTACATTTTACATAAAACTCCTCAAGGACTACTAGCAGGAAAGGGAACACACCTACTATATACAGAAACATATGCCAGAAAGTGGGGTTCCCAATCTTTCAGCTCTTTTCAACTCAGGACTAGCAAAGGGCTGGAGGAAGAGATGAAGCGTGTGAGCTGCATGAGCAGAGCAATGACTTTCCACTGATGCTTTTCACCCAGTTACCAAATTCAAATAGGGAATAAATGTACCTTCTTGCAATACCTGGGAAACTAAGATAATTTCGAAAATCCATCCGATTTAGCCCAGAATACATTATCCACTGCAGATTCAGCTACATGGGAGTGTGCCGAGGACAACTAGCCCAATGAGGAGTATTCATGGCTGTGAAACCTGCTCTCAGCATTCACAGCTGATAAGCACACAGTGCATGGCCTTTTGGCTGTCTATATTTGTACCACTCTGCTTAGAGGTCTTTGCATTCACTTAGTATTGGTCAGGTCATTACATCAGGCATCAGTGCTTCCCTGTAAAACAGAACGATTGCCTGAAGTGGTTTTAATCAGTTTGCAACTGGAAATGTTCCATACAGGTCAATGGCGATCAGTTGTTGGAGTGTGCATAATGTAATTAGCATGGGCTACAATTGCTATTTTTGACTTAAACGAGGTCCTTTTTGCTAAAGTCCACAGCTTTATCTGAAAAGATACTGAACTGTCTCTTTCTTGTAGTAGTGGCACGGTCCATGGAGCCTTCATTCTCTGAACCATGAAATTTGGACTGTTTAAAGAAATCCATTATGCATAAATACTACTGGAGGGTTGGGGGGAGAGAGGGCTCTTTGATTTTCTCCAAGTCAATATTTTCCTGCCCTTCCACTGCAGAATTTAGGAGTTGCCTTTTTCTGATTAATCAATATAGAACACATATTGATTAATACCTGTTGGAAGTCATGAAAGATGTTACTACTGCTAGCACATACCTTACAAAGCCCTCCACAGATTGTTCCCTATAATGCTTCATGTTATTGACATGACAGCAATTTTGTCTTCGAGTCTTTTGGACTCAGTTGTCTTTTTTCAGCACAATCTTGGAACAGTAGTTCTTGGGCTCCTAGGTTTCTACAGCCCTAAAAATGTTCATGAACGAAAAGGACCTTGCCTTTCCTTCAAGCTTCCCCCAAGCTTCAGGAGCTCCTCCTCAGCTGAACCACTGGTTGATTTCTGCAGCACTGTCCTGTGTTTCTTGGTAGTTTTGTAATTAAACAGACCTGGCTTTGAGAGGCAGGTCATGCAATTATTCTGAGGCAAGCAAGACAAGTTCTCCAGGCTACTGATAGCGGCTGTTGCCCTCTCATTGTGTTTTACATATTTAAAGCCTAACTTCTATCACAAGGTAAAATTAGCACTGAAGCAGATAATTTTTTAAAGCATCAGTTCATAATGCTAAACAGAGCAAGTGACTTTTCCTTCGAATTTGCATGTTAACATCCATCCCCACAGTCTGTGTGTTCCTTGCTTTAAATGGCAATAGGTAGAAAAAAAAGCCAGGGAGCCAAAACAGCAGCATGCAGTAATGGTGAATTGAAATTAGTGCTACAAAAAGTCTCTTTTTATTATTATTTAAATAGCAATGTTAAAGCAGCATCTGAATGTATTGGCTTAGGTTAGGCTGCACTTGGTAGCTACTGTACAAAATAGACATGAATCAGTCTGAATGGTTTACACTCTAAAAGACATGCTGAGACGCAAAAAGGTACAAATACAACCAATTCTACCAGTACACTGACCACTTTGGAATTAAAATAATAGTAAATTATTCTTATGTCATAATCCTCTCAGTGCACTTGAAAGCACTAAAACTTGGAGACCTCTTATTGGCATTCCAGCAGAATCAGGTCACAAGCAGTCTGAAACCTCATCCATGATAGAGAACTCCACCAAAAAACGTGTGGGCATTTTTGTTTGAGTAGCAGAAGGGTGAGGAAAATAAGGACAGCTCCCTTTGTGGAGGGGTAGAAAGTAATCAGATAAAATACAAAAACAAACCAGCTGTGAAAGATACAGCTGTTTCCACAAGATGAAAAGCACAAAGCAAATGTGATGGAAGACGAAGAAGGGGCAGTGGGGAGATTCCCAGTGTAAGAGTTCTGAACTCAAATTTACTGGGATTAAAAAAAAATTGCTTGACTGACTTAAAAAAAAAAGGAGGAAAAATGAGAAAGATGTGAGGAAAAACAGAAAAAGAAAAGCAATATCACTAAAGGATGCTGAAGTAAGCTTGGATCACACAAGGATATGTTTGGAAATCTATGGTTAATTTTGTAACATTAAACAAACACAGAATATGAGTGGAAAGGTAAGCCTGGGGCTATGTATTTGTCTAAGCATTGTTCAGTCTTGATCAAGGAAACCAAAACCTTTGGATCCAAATGACACCGGAGATCAAATAAAAATATATTGGCAATAGCTAGTGCTGGTTCAGACCTAGAGAAGAGAATTCATGACAGGGTTTAACCATCACATATGTACAAAGGGAATTCTTTGGTAATATTTATGGAAAGAAAGGAAGTTAAGCATGATAGCTTGTCTTAATAATAGTCAATGCTGAAGAAATCTTTCCAGTCATATTCAGCACAATTAGAACTTAGAGAGGGGTTGTTTGGTTTTGTTTGTGGTTTGGCTTTTTGAACTGCTGTGTCTCTGACATAATTATTAATTATTCAATGCAGGGCTGTGTTAGAGAGAAATCCCAGTCTGTTTCAAATAACCGATTCCTGGAATTACAGCCCCTTGCTAATAATTTTTCATATTGCTTCCTTGCAGCCTCCATCTATTCCCTTTCTGTGATCTTTGCACACTCTTTTTGCTGTTCCCCTTCTCCCACTTTTGGCAACGAGGTGGATATTTTGAAGGCCAACCATGAAAGGAAGCAAGAGAAGCCTACTTCAAAGTCACTCTTTCTCCATGCTAAGATCAGCAGTTTTATGGCTTCTAACATGACTTCTCTACTTGCAACTTGGGGCACCCCCCTGTCTTGGGAAGAAAGAGGAGAGGGAAGGTAGTCACTTGGACTAGTATCTTGCACCCATTCTCCTTAGACCAGGGTATCAGTGCAATAAACTTCAGAAATGCTTGGTGTTCACTGGCTCTAATGTCTGGATGGAGGAAAAAAGCAGATATGAACAGCATTTCTACCCAAATAGGTCCACGGATATTTTGCGTTGGCTTAAATCTGATAGTAAACTTTAAAAAAAACTAACTAAATAAAACTTCACTCCCTCTTCACAGGAGTAATGAGTGTACTCCCAGATATCCTTGTTTATAATCAAGACCAAAATGCTAAGCTTCATAGTCAAAGTCTATTATATAAATTAACTTAAATGGTTAAAGATGGCTTAACTGTATTAAAAATATCACATTAGTATGTACACGTGTATAATTAGGGTAATTGTAATAGCTGCAAAATGAAAATTTGTAGAAGCACACTAGAAAACATTTGTATTGATATAACGTGCTTTTTAAGCTTGGCTAAATAAATACATGTTGTCCATTTCAGTACATTCCAAACTTTATGCCTGGGCAGAGTTCACACAGAACCAGAGGAGACAACATACATGCTCCAAGTGGAAGACACACCTAAGTGAGCTGCTGAGTAAAACCTAAATTACACCCTTGTGAGGAAGCTCAGCTGGAAGGACAAAGTAATAGAGAACAAATTACTGCTTTGCCCTCAGACATGGCTTCCTCCAGACACAAACAGAATTATAGCAGCGGTGGCTGGGGAGAATTTTGCATTGGTGACAAGAGGCTCAATTTTCTGTCCAACCTAGAGAAAGAGATAATATGGCAACCCCCTCCAGCAGTCCCACTTGGCACTCTAGGAACCTTGGGCTTCTGAAATGAGCTCCTGAGCATATCTCAGCCAGGCTCTCCATCTCCTATGTAATTACACTGCTTTTCAGGATGCTGATGTCATGGTCTTTAATCAGATTAAAACTTGAAAATCCCCAGACAAAATGTTGAATGATAATTTTATTCCAGATTTGAAGGGTTGTTTGCGGCAACTGGAGTAATGTGGGAGGACAGAACCTCTCTGAGAGGAGTGGGATAACCTTTGCTAGTAAGACCTTTGAAAAACACGTACCTAAGATAAAATTCTCAAGAAGAAATGACTGAATTGTACCCTGAGACAGGAGTCCCACTCGCTGATTACTGCCTTCAGTCTGGCTGTCTGTTATGATGTACTTACTCATATGATACGGCAATCAATAAACTAATGGAGGTCTTTTTTTAAGAAACTGGTTTTGGCCATAAGGTCTTTTCAGCTAAACAGCATTCTATCACATCAGCAGATACAACAGAATAAACCAAGATATTCCCTCAGACGAACCTCTCACATCAATCAATCTGATGTCCAGCTGAGAGGTGGTCGATTCCAGGAGAGCACAGTCCACCAGTGGATGGGTGGTGCAGAACTGCCCTTGGGCTGCTGGGGCCGAGCTGTCATCAGCGGGTCATACCCTTCCCTGCCATGGAGGTGGTGGGCTTGGCCTCCAGGAGGAGGATCTTGCCATTCCTACAGATTGGGCCCCTTCAGCCATCTCCCATCCTGGACACAGGACTGACTGCTGGTACCTGTCCTGAGCATCAACATGAGGCTGTAACCCTCAGGGCTACCACTCTGGTTCTGCTCCCTTCACAAGCACTGAAAATTGTATTTTAAAACTATATGGATACTTACATACATATCAAAAAAGATGAAGACTTTTTATGGTACTGATGAATAGCTCATAGGTCAGCCCAAATCTTTGATACCTAAGATGACAATATTAATATTTCTATTATCTTTGAGAACCAGAGTACAGAGCTACCCTGAGGAGTTTTACATTATGTTCTGCACATTGTATTACTGTGTTTATATTCTAGAAAACAAAAGTCATTCTTTTGCTGGCATACTCCAGCTTGCACGAGGAGATCAAGCACATTGTGTGAACAAGGATTCAGAGAAAAAAAAAAGTCTAGCTGTTTGATTATCGTATCATAACAATAATTACCATAACAAATAGAAATAAAAAAACATTTGGCAGGTGGTGATGGTCTCAGTGCTGCTGCTAGAAAATTTTAGTTTACTTTCAGTAAGAGCATGTCCACTGCATAGTAACCTTGAGTTCACTTTGCCAAAATCAGTGGAGAAACAGTCTGTCAACTGCAATAGATGTAGCTGGCTATAGGTAGCTGACGTAGAGTACTCACTTTTGAAGTGGTGAGTTGGCAAAGCTTTCCTTCCATTTGGGGGCACAGGACAGGGCACCACCGTTCATATTTCTCTTTGCCTCTATGCTGTGGGTTGTCCTCTATTTTTTTTACACAGGGCATATAAAATGCTAAAGAGTAACCATCTAATTTTATCTAAGCATTTATGTTTAATGAGGTCCACATTGTTCCTTCCTGTTCATCAAAATGTATCATTTGCCAAAAAAAAAAAAAAGTTCTTAAATGTAAAAAAAAGTAACAGGAAATGGGGGCAGAAGATGGGAAGGACTACAGAGGGAGAAAATAAAAGAAAAAAAACACAAAAATATGGCTTGACCATCTAAAACAATCCCCCAGCTGAGAACTCTTAGGTTCCCTACAAATAGAGTTACTCCCTTGTAAGTATTTTATAAATCAGTATTCTGCTGGCAAACAGTACATAACCCATTAAGCTCCTTCAGATGTTTTATCTACATCAGAAAAGAATGCTCTATTTTTAGCCACAAACATGTTCTGGTTAAAGAAAAGCAAAGTAAAGCCATGGCAATTAAACCTGATAGCTGTGCACAGCAGTACTGTCAGGCTGCCTCTCTATAGGTGAATAGAAAATGCTAAAATCTCTGTAGCTGAAAGAAACTGCACAATTGAGATGCTTCTCTGATTTGGTGTTTTTAATCTGTTTTTTAGGTGAAAGAAGTACAATCGAGTTTTTCTTCTAATAACAGGGAAAACATTTCAGTCATATTTGTTCCTTTGACCCTGTATCTTTTTCTTTCCAAGAATTAGGAATATAGTGAGTTTCAATTTCTTAGAGCATGTTCCGCTATAGAAGAGAGAGAAGAGAGGAAGATGTAACCATTCACCATTTGGTTCTTTGTTTTCCTTCCAGGGTTCTCAACGCCACCTCTAGTCTTTAGATCCTCAAAAAACCCCAAACCAAAGCAGACCAAAAAAAGTGCCAAAATAAAATACAAAACCAAAAAAAACCCCTCTAACACAACAAAAGGCTTGTTTCTTTTTCAGATATCGCAGACATTTCTGATTAGTAGAGCTTTCTTTGGCCCAAATTTGAGAGTACTTGGTAAAGCCACTTGTAAGATATGAGACTCGGGATAAATAGGTGTTAATTACGTTTTGAAGAGTCTCTTAGCACTTTCTGCCATGTTGCATCTCCAAAAATTGTCTGTTCTGGAAACTTCAAATAAACCTCATCTGAAGTGAGATGTAGCTGAAAAGGGCCATTAGAATAAGCACGAAGGCATTGTGGGATATTATTTGTTGGTAATTAGGAAAGTAAGAATAATCTTATGAGCTTTGAAAGATTTTTAAAGGATGCAAAATAACTAAATGAGATTTGGAGTCCTAATCCTTATGCTGTACTACAGGCGAACACAACTTTGGGGGAAACAATGGATAACAAGATTGTTAAAATGGTGGAACTGAGCTCTCTTTCACCCTGTTGAGGTGACATTTTTCAAGGCCACTGGCAAAGATGTTTTACAGCCAGCAGTGCCTTCAGTTTATATTTTCAGGATGATGACGGTGCCCTAATCAGAGAAGCTTCCTTCAGGTTTGCAGTGGAAAAATGTAAACCTACTGAACTGGAAAAGATTTAGAATGTTGAGGCTTCCACCCTATGCTGCACAGGGTATAGCATACCTGGCCCTTTGCATTTTTTGTCTAAAGAGATGGACCCAAGAGCTTCCAGGTGATGCTACGAAGGCCAGAAAATAGTCATGGCACTTACCAGCCAGGCCCCTGAACAGGATGCTGTGGACCAGCGCTCAAGGCACATCTTGGACTCTTTTCTCTGAGAATGAGGTATTGCAGTGCTTTTTCTCACAGGCTGTGATAAGGGTCAGCTGTATATGGGAAAAAATGGCTGATATCTGGCACGTCTACGTGAGCTTGTGGCACCTGTGCAGGTTTTTCCTTTTTAGGAAACTATCAGCAGCAGCAGAAGGCTTCCCAATGGATGTTTATAGAGATGCTGGAACCAGATATTTAAAAAGAGGGGAAAAAAGGATTTCAAACGGCAGCTAACACAAATATCTAGTATCAAGAGGCGCACACTAGAATTCCCTCTTAAAATAAAGGGGTAGAACCTGTTTATGATCTCTGAACAACCCTAGGCTCTCTTTGTGAGTCTCTGTGAAGTCTCTTCTCTATAGAAGCACCCTGTTCTTACATGCCAGCCAAGGCGAGCTTCATGGAGAGAAGCACCATTTCATACAACACTCAGTCAAATGGTTTGCTTCCAGATCACTATCACAAAGACTTCATTTTTCTTTTCTTCAGAGGGCATACACTCCTACCCAGTCAAACCCTGAGACTGAAGTATCTTTTCATCTATAATAAAGGCGTATCACAGCAGTGACAGATACGGATGTTGTGTTAATAAACACCGAGGACCACAGCCTTATTTGTTACAGCTTTGTATCTCTGAAGGTCTGCAAGCAGGGAAAGCAGAAATCAATATATCCAGACAGCAGGAACACCAAGAAACTGTCTAGGTGGACATACACAGCTCTTCAAAGGCTGGGGGAGAGACAGGGGAAATGGAAAATCACAAAGTAGTATAAAGAACCCATAGAGCCATGAAAACTCCTCTTCAAATGTTTTGTCACGGTGTCTTGCAGAGAAAATACACAGAAAATAAATTCTTAGAGGAAAAAAGCCTTTATTAAGCTAAAATCATCATTCAGAACTTATTTCAATAACTAAAGGCAATACAGAAGTATTTCACTTGCAGTGGAATAATCATTAAAAGAGGAGGAAATGGAGTGTTAAATACAACTAAACAGCAAAGATTCAAAAGCACTGAAAATTGTGTTATCCAAACAGCTCTGGGTCTGTCCAAAAGCTATTCATGTGGAACAACACCACAAAAAAAACAACAAAATAAACTCATTTCAGTAACTCCAAGATATGCCTTTTTGCCAGAACAAAATGAGTTTGTTTTCATCAGTGATATAGAAAAATAGAATTATTTAACTTCAACTTTTTAATTTTTATACTGATACCATCCTCTTGGCTCCACAGAAAGCTCACAACAGAAACTGTATCTTACACCAACTTGACTAAAGGCAGAAGATGGAAGTGAACTTTCCAAAACATTTTACTGAGAACCCTTCCAGTATGTTACATAAGCTCACTATGTCACACAATGGCAAAGAGGTTACATGAAATAAGACTTGCACATATCTATAAAGCAGCAGAGTGAGAAAGAACCTGACCTTAAACTGTTAATTTAACAAAAATACAATTTTGCTTTTCAGCCTGAAGCCAGCATCTGAGGGAAAGTACGCTTACATAAGTACAGTAATAGAGAAAAATGGTTTCCATGCAACATAGCTAGATAATCTATCCGAATAAGAAGCTATTTTTAGTTTTCAAGAAAAATGAATTCTTCAGATGAAAGCATCACTTTCACGACACTCAAAAATCCCTTCTCGCCAAACAGTCATATGTATAATGTCTATCATTTATTTACGTTTCAGATTTGATATTTTACCCAATACATTTCTTAAACGCTAAGTTTTGTTAAAATACATATATTTTGCCCTTGATTTCTATTAGAATATTTTATTCTAGGAGGTTCTATTTATTAAAATGAATAAATAAAAGTTCTTTTATTGAAGACAACTGCATTGTTGTAAATAGAAGTCAGTGATCTTTCTGTGATACCAAATGTAATTTTTAAAGACCCTGGTGTAATTTCCTTGTAAACCAATTTCTCACAACAGTACTGTACAATAGTATAATAAAGAACTTTTTTTCCAACTTATCCTTTAAGAACCTCTCTTTCCCCATTTCAAAATTCTTTTGCTATGCTGAATGAATGACACACGTGATGCTCACCACAAGAGAATTCAGAAGATACTATTAATTATTGTCACTGGTTTGTATTAAGAGTGCACTACAGGGATAATCTAAAACACAACCCCACACCAGAAGTTTCTGAGCCAGTCCCTAAATCAAAGTATTTACTGCAACAAGAAAAGTTAAAGGAAAAAACACAAGCAGAGAAGACCATGACAGTGACAGAAGTCATATTAGCATCACAGCGAGAGCGTGTCATGCTTTCTATATATATGGATATATATGGCAGGATAAGAAAAGAAGTGGGAAGGTAAAAATGGCAGAGGAGAGGGAGCACAACAGGACCAGGAATGGTAGAGAACATCATCATCATCATCATCATCATCATCATTATCATCATTATTATTATTATTTTTAAAGCAGTTTGCTTAGGCAGACAGTTAGAGGATGGACAGATGATCACAGGTGACTGAAGTCCTGCAATTTTAGTTGTAACTTGGCAACCAAAGAGTGATTACCCTCAGCCCAACCCACTAGTAAAGTAAAACCATCCAGGACACCAAGCAAGTGACTTAACCAATAAAGCTTACTTCATGAACAGGAATGCATGATTATGGGTACGGTCACTTGATGTTGAGGTACCATTCAGCTTCTCAATTCATGAGAGCAGCTCCGCGTCCTCAACAAGAGCGG
>NW_010169985.1:53605-57802 GCF_000695765.1 Mesitornis unicolor
TAAGGGCACGATCAGCCCAGGTTTGTTCATGTACACTTATGTCTCACTTTTAACAAGAGCTAGTGACAGCCACTGCGGTTGTTCAAATTTATGTCTTTCTATGATGGTCAGTTCTCCACATGTATGTTAGGAAAATCATGGACTCAGTTCATATATATTCATTTATAATAAAACAATTTACCACCAGCAACTTCTCCTGGGAAAAGGAACAGTTACTTAGTGTAAACACTTTGTTTACAGCCCAAACTGAAAAATAATGCTGCCTAGCCAGCTGAAATATGCCCAATGCACCTGCATGAGACAAAAGAAAACTCCCTCAAACAAGGACAACAATGCTGTAACAGACAAACAAATGAGATCTATTGCCCTAATAACACTGTAATTAGGATAGGATTTAAAAATGGAAATAATTTTAAAGGAAAACTTGAGGGAAAACTTAAACCAAAAGCAGTGACTACTTCTAGAGGGGAAAGCCAGAAACCAGAATTCCTAAAGACGGTGGATGCCAGTTCTGGGAAACTCAGGTTTTGTAAAGCCAGCAGATTGCACTCTCATGTTAACTAAAAATCACCCAAAGGCAAAATGGAAATCATACTCTCATACACCTATAAAAACCTCTTTCAGCTTTCTGTATCTGTATTTCTCTATCATTGATGTTGTCCCTTAGTTGTGCCAATGCAACTGATAAAGAGGTGCTTTGTGAAGCACGTAGTTGAAAAACTAATTGACGTGGCTGTACAAAGCCCTGCACTGCCACAACTATCAGCATTGCACAGCTGTGGAGAAGGTGAGAGAAGTACATGGGGTCACAGGAAGGAGAAAAAAAGCCACCTTTACCAGTGGAGAAACTACTGATAATATGACATTCTCAGTTTCCACAGCAGTAAATCTGTCTTTCTCTGAAACAAGATGTCAATGCATTATCCTTCATTTTAAAATCTTTTGTGAATTCTGGTATTGCTTCACTAACACTAAATTCAGAAGGACAGTATAAGTTAAGCAATCAGGCTTTGGATTCTATTGAATGGATTAGTAAGATAAATTATTTTCAGTGGTTTTGATCCCAAACACACAATGGAAGGGTTTTGGGTTTTTTTTTTCAAATCTGCTTTTATGTTGTTTCGTATGTTTTCGTAACAAAAAATTCCTTCCAAAGAATGATGCACCAAAGCACTGCAACACTTGTAATACTTGTAACGCTTGTAACAGCAGTGTAATAAAACATCCAAGATAGATAAACCTTGAAGTAAAAATAAAAATCAAAGTGAACAACTCTATTCATGAACCAGTGGAGAAGAGAAAAAGGCCTAAGGTTTTGGAGGTTGTTGGGTTTGTGTGGTTTTTTTGGTTTGTTGTTTTTTTTTTTTTAATAAAGTAGTATTTAGACTACGAAGATACAGACGAAATATGTAGAGTACATACAGAATCACAGAATCACAGAACGTTAGGGATTGGAAGGGACCTCAAAAGATCATACGTTCTCTCATCTGAAAACTACTGCCTCCAGGGCCTTATTTTTAGGCATCAGTTTAGGATGAAGGATGAGCCTGACAGTTTGAAAGAGCAAGAGACAGAAAACTTTGAACAACCGTTTTGTGCATGTATGGGAAAATCTGTTTTTATGAGTAATGGGGCATTCAGGCAAAATCTTTTAGTGTCCCAACACCCCTGAATGTGCAGTATAGGAACTAGTAGATGGGTAATGTGCTGGTCACCAAGGAACCTGGAAAAATAAGATGGATCTTTGTGGATTTTTCCCTGCAAGTCCTTTGTAGAATTCATAGCAAGACAGTCCATCAAGAAGTGTGTGTCTTTATGATATACACAAACAAAACTCCATTTAGTAGCTGTAAATCCTTTTTTGATTGCTAATATTATTCACCAGGTCTTTATTTAAGGGGTTTCTGTTTGGTTTAATTCTACTTTTTAAGATGGAAACAGTACATTTTAGCTGTATTTCACTTGGGGTCAGCCTGAACACTGCTACAGCAATTGCTGGCACAATTTTTTGACCAAATGTGTTTGGAGCAAGACAACTTGGTCGTTTAATTTAATTAAATTTCTCTACCCTTCTCTCTTTTCCATCATGTATAATTTAAGCCATGTGTAGAATCTTAGATTAATGCAGCAGTGAGAAAGCAAATCTTTCTACTGGCAATTTCTTCAAGCAAATCTTATAGCTAGTGTTAATAAAGCAAGTCAGGGATTGAATGAGAACAGTCTTATGTTTAACAGTTTTTAAAACATTGTACATTTAAGGAATACTAAAAATTCTTAATGTTAGTATGTCAGTGGTGTTACTTTATACAATATACTCTTCAGCTGGCACGGTCCCTAGGCATATTGCTGATAAAGCACAATAGCTGAAATAATTATGCCACTAACACACTTAGGATGTTGGACTAAGCAAGCTGATTGCTATTATTAGCATCTAACTTTTGATGCAAAATAATATCTCAGAATATAATTCAGTGCTAGAGGGGAAAAAAAAAAAGAACTAATTTTATCTGTGGCACAATTCCAGCGAATATACACGAGGAAGACTTTGGACCAATTCATCAACTAAATCTCTTGTATTACATATGTTCACTTAAGTGACAATGACTTTATTTTGAAAAGTGCTGAAGCAGCTCAAAATAAGCAAAGGATCTGTATGCAGCAGAAACTGCGATTACCTGAGGTGCTCCTTGAAGCTCCAAGTCAATCTTCTTTAGCTGTCATCGAGAGATCATCATGCAGGATTTTCTGATACTTTGTTCTTTGCAAACTATAAAGGCACACTGCAGTTTTGTGTTTGTTTCCTCCCCCAGTTTTGATGACCTGTATGGTCTAAAACTTTCTCATTCTGTTGTGAGGTAAAAACCTTGCCAGTTGCTATTGTGCTATGTTTTGGGTTGCCTATTTCAGTCTTGGAGCAAGTTAGTTTCCCTGCAATTACCTGTCTGGACTACACCTTTCTGTTGAATGGTAAGAAAAGTCAGGGCATGCATATAAGCTTCTGCATCACGATAATCATGACAGCAGCCATTTTTGCCCACAAAGCATCTTCTAAGGTCACAGTTGCATCCCATTTTTAAGGGTGAGAGTAATCTGTAAGCAGCATTCTGCATTCTGGCACAATTTAATTGGAAACCTATCAGCTTCACCTGAAACCTACGGTTTGGCAACAAGAGGGGAAGGTAGCATAGCCCAGGCTGAAATGCTGGTCTTAAAATCCACTTAATTCCCTTATGCACACATGTAACCAATCCTATTCTATCCTGCAAAACTAAAAAATGAAAATAGATTAGTCAAACACACACACACAGACATCCTTGTATTAGGAAAATAGAGCGAATGTTACAACCAGCAGAAACAAATTCCATTAATATCACTGAATGTTTCTTAAAGTGTATAATATTTACTATTCTATGTGTTAAACAACCAAAAGGATGTTTAAAAAGAAAAGGAAAATTAGGCACTGTGTATTTATACCATTAAACAGCATCAAATGCACTGAGGACATTCCAGCTCCAAAAGAGTGGAAAAGAGTCAAAAACCAAAAAAAAAATCTCATCACTCATGATCTGACAGGCCCAGAAAATTTGTAGCAATATATGACACTCTGTTGCTTTCAACACAAATTTAGAGGAAATGCTACCTACCAGAATGAACAGAACAATAATTAAACTTACTACTGTGTCAGAAGTTTTCTACTTTTCATGCTATTGATTAAGTGCTGGCAAAAATTAGTTTACATGTCTTGCATTTTAAAGAGTGATCCATGTCTACTGCCCTCTGGACAGTCTGGGTCTCTTAAATTACATCTACTGAATAAGAATTTTAATAACTGTTTCAGTGATTGATACTTTCTGGATCATTAGGAGCTGAAAGCAGCACTTCAGCGTTTACTATCAAATTATGGTTTTAAGTAAATATATATATAAAAAAGAAGTCTTCTTCAGTAGGAATGAGACTATCTGGGTAAAAATTATCTCACTTTTTCTTTTTTACAAACCAGAAGTTTCCTAATGGAATCTGGAAAAAACTGTTCACAGAGAGCTACAGTCAGGACACACTCTGTATTCTGAACAGGAAAGCAAGCAAAGGTATGCATGTGAGTGGGAACAGGCAGGGGAGTCTTTTAATCCAAATTGTTTCGCATAAGGATTACATTATATTGCACAAACGTGCTAAAGTTATGCAGGAAAACTGTAG
>NW_010169985.1:57829-58047 GCF_000695765.1 Mesitornis unicolor
GGCTGTGTTATCTTCTTTCTGCTACAGAAAGCCTATCAAAAGCCACTAGAAACCCAAATGTAAAAGGGCTGAACAATAAGGGTAGGAATATCAGAACCAGATCCTACTCTCTCTCTTTCCAAAGTGAAATCTCATGCCAGTTTTTACTAAAGTGCAGATTTGGCTTGAAAAAAATTAAATCAAATTTAAGGGAAAAAAAATACAATAAAATATAATAA
>NW_010169986.1:0-200 GCF_000695765.1 Mesitornis unicolor
TCAGGTAGTTGTAGAGAGCGATAAAGTCTCCTTTCAGCCTCCTCTTTTCCAGACTAAACAATCCCAGTTCCCTTAGATGCTCCTCATAAAGCTTGTTCTCCAGACCCTTCACCAGCTTTGCTGTTCTTCTCTGGACACGCTTCAGCAACTCAATGTCCTTCTTGCAGTGAGAGGCCCAAAACTGAACACAGTATTCGAAT
>NW_010169987.1:0-326 GCF_000695765.1 Mesitornis unicolor
GCGACGGTGGGGGTGGAGGGGGAAAGGAGGGCAGACTGGGCCGGGCCCGGCTCCGTCCTTCCCTAACCTTGCTCCGTCTCCCGGGGTGGACCTGGCCCCCTCCCTGCCCCGTCCCCGCCCTGCCCCGTTCCCGTTCTGCTCTGCCGGGGACCCCGCCCCACCGTACAAACGCACGCCATTTCCAAAGCGGAACGGGGATGCGCACAACCGGACCGCACCGGGGGCGGGCGCTCTGGATTTTGGTGCGGGCTTGTTTTGCGGTGGTTTTGGTGGTTTTCTTGAAATTGTATTCCTGATTTTGGGGCCATAGGGGCTGGGTGTCGGGG
>NW_010169987.1:781-1718 GCF_000695765.1 Mesitornis unicolor
TCTGGCAGGGGGATTGGACTGGATGATCTTTTGAGGTCCCTTCCAATCCCTAACGTTCTGTGATTCTGTGATCAGAATATCTTGGCTAACAGATGTTTTCTTCAAATGGCGTCACAAATATTTACCTTCCCTTGGGAGTAATTACCTGTTTTTCTAAACTTCTGTTTAATCTGCTGAAAACTCCTACTCACAGCCAGAAAAAGAGTGAAATCCAGATGGCTTACCCCTCTACAAACAATTCTACAACTGAAAAACACAACCTTATTTTAATCACCTTTAAATCAAAACCCAAATAGGTCTTTCAAGTAATTTTTCCCCCAGTAACCTCTGGGTGGGGAGAGCAGAGTTCACTGATGATTTTTAGGCATACACCTGCCCAAATTTAGATTCTTCGATTTAACCTGTGCACAACTGACACAAGGCAGGGAGAACCAGGGGCAGCAAGAACAGTGAGGCCTCAGGTGAGAGATGCTCAGCAACGCAGCCATTACCCACACATTATAAACAAACGCAGCCACCTCACTTCACCTTTGCTATTTATTGGGTTACACCACCCGCCATGGGTGCTGGGAAAAAGGCACAACTCTAACAGACAACGCTGCTCCACATCCCAAGCAAGCTTTTGCTTTCTCACAGCCAGTCCTTACAGTTCCTCAGGGACAGCGCGGCCAGGGCCTCCTTTTCACAATTTTAAGTGCTTTTCCTCACTGAAACCGGAGCAAAAGCAGCCGCTTAGTCTGGCAGAACCCACTTCGTGCCCTCCTTGAAGCTCTGCCTCCAGGAGCTCACGGCCGTGCCAGGGCCTGAGGGCTCAGAACAGGCAGGCATCCGGGGATGGAAGCAGCAGAAGTTGTGGGTGACAGCCAGGAGGGGAGGAGCGGGGCCCGGTTACCTCAGTGGCCGAGTGCTCCCACAGGCGGTGCCACACCACCAGGTC
>NW_010169987.1:1979-3147 GCF_000695765.1 Mesitornis unicolor
GGTGCCACCCCACCGGGTAAAGGCCGGTGCCGCCGCCCAGCGCAAACGCAGCGCCCAGAAGCAGACAGCCCGGCTGCCCCCTGCAGCGGCAGAAGCGGCGACGGCAGCAGCAGCGCCGTAGGCCTGGCACGGAGCCCACAGCTGCCAGGGCGGCAGCAGCGCGGTGACCCGCCAAACCCTGCCGGGAGCTGCCATCTCCCTGGCACTGCATGGGCAGGCGAGTGCCGCGGGGGGCAGGGTTTAAAGGGTCTGCCCCGCCTCCAAAGTGGCAGCAGTGGCGCCGCATTAAGGGGAGAGACCGGCCGCGCTGTGAAACAGCACAGGAGGTGAGCACGGCGAGGCCGTTGGGCTGTGGGAAGCAGGCGGCTCCGCTCTCTCGCAGCGGTTATAAAAGACACCAAAGTAGAAATAAAATCGTCTGTTGTGTGAGAGCATGCCCTGCCTGATGGGGGTTTGTTGCTTCTGGCCAGCACGTAGCCAGAGCATGAGCACAAACCTTCACACTGAAAGTCGTCTTTTTCATTAAACCATGGTTATATCCATTAATTACACTAAGGTGCAATTCCCCCACTTGGGGCACAACGTGTCCCCAACTCGGCAACGCACAGTGAGGTGACCCCACAGAAAGCAGAGGAGCTGGCTGCGATGTTAAATGAGGGCATAAACTTTTCTTTCTTCTTTGCCCCATATACCCGTTATTAATAACGGATTTCTCAGACCAGGTTTATCTCAGGAGTGCTCTTGAATTAATGCTCTAATTGCAAGTTATTTTCATCCCAGTGACATCTCTCCAGGGAATGAAAAAAACATGCAACGATCAGATCTCCTTGAGATGTGCAAAGTATGACACACTGGGCCAAAGACAAGGAAGGGCAAACCGAACTGCACTTGTTCCTTCAGAGAAAAGGAGGTTTGAAGGTGACGTGAGGGCGGTTTAAGCCGATCAGGGAACGGAAGCAGGGCCGGTGGTGTGGCTCTATTTTAGAGATCAGCAGCAGAGCCCTCCTTTCTGCAGCCTCAGCACCCACGGGATGGCCCAGGGACTGCACAGGCAGAGCTGCAGACCCATTTCTGTGGATCATACATTGTCTGGGGAAAGAAGGGCTGGGTGCCGATGGCAGCCCCTGAGGACGGCTCCACCTCATGCCCAAACACACTCACTTGTGCC
>NW_010169988.1:0-835 GCF_000695765.1 Mesitornis unicolor
AACTTAGTGTCATCTGCAAACTTGCTCAGGGTACATAGGAGGTTCAATCTGACCATGAGGAAAAACTTTTTTACTGTAAGAGTGACAGAGCACTAGACCAGGCTGCCCAGAGAGGTTGTGGAGGATCCTTCTCTGGAGAAGGAAGATCCACCTACTGTAAGCAAAGATCAGGTTCAAGACCATCTCAAGAACCTGAAGATGCAAAATTCCATGGGACCTCATGAGACCCACCCACACGTCCTGACAGAACTGATGGATGAAGTTTCCAAGCTGCTATTCATCATATTTGAAAGGTTGTGGCAGTTCAGTGAAGTCCTGGTGGACTGAAAAAGGGAAAACATAACCCCCATTTTTTAAAACTGTAAAAAGGAACACCTGGGGAACTACACATCAGTCAGCCTCATCTCTGTGCCTGGCAAGATCATGGAGCAGATCTTCCTGAAGGCTCTCCTAAGGCTCATGGGAAAATGAAGATAAGGTGACTGGTGGTAACCAACATGGCTTTACCCAGGGCAAATCATGCCTTAATGGCCTTTTACGGTGGGGTTACAGTGTTGGTGGAGAAGGGAGGGGCAACTGACATCATCTACCTGGAGTTGTGCGAAGCATTTGACACTGTTCTGCATGACAACCTGGTCACTAAATTAGAGAAACATGGATTGGATGGACAGACCACTCGCTGGATAAGGAATTGGCTGGATGGTCACACTCAGTTGCGGTCAGTGGCGCAATGTCCAAATGGAGATCAGTGACGAGTAGCATGCCTCAGAGGTTGATATTGGGACCAGTGCTGTTTAATATCTCTGTCGGCGACATGGACAGTGGGATCGAGTGC
>NW_010169989.1:0-43209 GCF_000695765.1 Mesitornis unicolor
TAGATATATTTATCCATAAGTTATGCTACATTTCGATCAAGAATAGATTCTTAAAGCTGCATGCATCTGTTATAAGCAGAGTTGATGATCACATCAGTCGCTTTTAATTTTATAACTTCTAAATTTCTTTGTCTATGTGGAACATAATTTGTTTACATTTTTACTGCCTTTATATTTTTA
Source organism: Mesitornis unicolor (assembly GCF_000695765.1). NCBI lineage: Eukaryota > Metazoa > Chordata > Aves > Mesitornithiformes > Mesitornithidae > Mesitornis > Mesitornis unicolor. Next base: position 181 of record NW_010169989.1, read on the forward strand.
ATTCTGTCTTTTTTTTTTTCATCCTCTGGCACATATACAGTCAATAACATGTTTAAAAAGTTTCAGGTAATATATTCTATTTCTGCAACAGATCCCAATTTTGAGCCCAGAGAAAACAAATTAAAATAGTGTTCCCAATATGAGAACTTTTATTTTAGAAATCTTTGATTTATTTTCTGAAGCAATATGAATGTGGTTAGAAGTGGAACACGAGTCCTTCACATAGGGATGCATTTCACTCTCCTTTCAATTATTTAACCTTTCATTTCTGACAGAGAATTTCCAGGTCAAAATATTGAGCCCAATATTAAAGGCACTGGGTATCTCTGAGCTACACAGTACAACTGCATCAGGGCATGACCATCCCGGCCTCCATCTTATAGCAGGAAAAGACAGAGTTCTCCAGCAAAAACCTTTCACTAAGAACTATTCAATTCCTGGAACTAGACTAATATCAGATTTACTGTATTCATCCTTTTTCTGCCTTCATTTTCTTGCTTAGCTTGCACAAGTTTTTCCCATGCAAACTTTTCCCTGGACAATTATGTTTAAAGTAACCCACATAAAGGAAAGAAATACTTAGAGAGAACAAATAAGATAAAAAATAATTCTTGGATGGTATTTGTAAAGGAATAGGAAATTGTTGGGGAAGGAAAACAAAGAAACTTGTTGTATTCAATCTTTATCTTCTCGCCTGTCATAAGAAACCGTGAGGTTGTTGTAGGTTTTAGGGGTACATGTATTCAATGCTTTTAACTCAACTCTAATTGAAAAATACAGCTGATAATCTTGAGAACTGCAAAGTGAAATTTTAAAAGTAAGAATTTCAGGCAAGAAGGATTAGTACAAGATTGAGCTTTAAGTCTAAAGGTTGGGCCACTCTTTTGGAGGAAGTTTCCATGTCCCATATTCTGCTACAAGTTACACTCATGACTGAGCATTTGATGGTGAGCCATGGAAGTCAAAAGTTATATCTAGACAGTAAGCGGAAACACTGTCCTGCACTTAATGGTCTTTGTTGAAACAGTATGGGACTTTTTTATCATCCCTTCAAGATTTTCTGTTTCTATTTCATAGCACTGGTCCTCCCAGAGACAAATATAAACTTACACCTGGATTTTCCACAGATAGATACACTGATAATCCTACTCATAGGGGGCCACCCCCCACACTCAGCATCTAATGGGGCTCTTATGTTTTAGCTCTGGTCACCTGGGGACAAATAATCGGTCCTGTGAAAGTTGTTCTCTTTACAATAAAATGTTGCAGGAGACAGGAAGGGTTTTTCAGAATTTCCTAAAGCTTTCTCCAACTCCAGGTGAGTCAACCTGAAAGTGTACTCCACAGCAAGTGTCTTACACTTCATTTGTGCCTTTTTCACCCTTTCTAGCCCAGAGGTCTAAGAATACTTATTTGATTTGTTTCTATTCTCTGTGCAAACTTCCAAGACTCATTCACCTGTGACTGAAGGGGGCAGCAATTCCTGCAGATGAAATGGCCATTACTCAGTTTCTGAACCACTTGTTTCCCAGACTCCTCACATATGTACACTCACCATCAATGTGCGAGACTGCTGTACCATTGCTTTCTGCATAACAGAACACGTCACCAACGTTACTTGTATTGCTCCTCTATCTTCTGGTTAACAGCAGACTTTGTGACAAATGCAAGGATTATTCAACAACAAATTTCCCTCATTAACTGTGCAAACCTGGAACCTTCTGGTTTTAATATACCATGCACAGGCTAATTCATGATTATGGTGTATAGTAACCAGTTAAAGCAATAAACACAAAAATAACAGAGGAGCATGATAGCATGCTAATAGTGACCTGCTACGCTTACATTTCCAGCCCTCATTTTTCCTGTATTATTTTGGGTAGCACAACCCATACACAATTGAGTGTTAAACTGTCTTGATAGACCTCACAATTGAAATTACTTGAAATACTGTAGATGCAACTCTAGTCTCACATAACATCCAAAAATCAGAAATTATTTCAAACTGAATATGTGACTTTTGCTGCAAAATAATAAACTCTTCATGTATTACTGACCTATTATGGGCTGAGGCCAATGGGATGAGGTTTAATATGGCCAAATGCTGGGTCCTGCACTTGGGAAGCAACAACCCCGTGCAGCGCTACAGGCTTGGAGAGGAGTGGCTGGAAAGCTGCCTGGAGGAGAAGGACCTGGGGGTGTTGGTTGACAGTTGGCTCAAAATGAGCCAGCACTGTGCCCACGTGGGCAGGAAAGCCAATGGCATCTTGGCCTGTATTAAAAACAGTGTGACCAGCAGGTCCAGGGAGGTGATCATCCCCCTGTACTTGGCACTGGTGATGCCGCACCTCGAGTACTGTGTTCAGTTCTGAGCCCCTCACTATAAGAAGGATGTTGAGATTCTGGAGCGTGTTCAGAGAAGAGCCACAAGGATGGTGAGGGCTCTGGAGAACAAGCCTTATGAGGAGCGGCTGAGGGAACTGGGGTTGTTGTGGGGTGTTTCAGCCGGGAGCCTGAGGCCTCCACCAGCCACATTACAAAACTGTATTCCAGATTATATGCTGAAGCTGTTTTCTAGAAACACTAGCCCGTAGGAAGTTAAAGAAATATACAAAGAATGAATGATCCACACATCAAGCTAGAGTTACATCAAAGAATGAGCAGAGCACATAAACATTGCTACTTCCAGGCTTGAACCTCATCACCGCCTACAACTACCTCAGGGAGGTTTTAGACAGGTGGGCGCTGGTCTCTTCTCCCAGGTGATGGGGAACAGAACAAGGGGAAACGGCACCAAGCTGTGCCAAGGGAGGTTCAGGTTAGAGATAAGGAGGAAGTTCTTTACTGAGAGGGGCGTCAGAGGCTGGGAAAGGCTGGCCCCTGATGTCAGAGGCTGGAACAGGCTGCCCAGGGAGGTGGTGGAGTCACCATCCCTAGATGTATTTAAAGAGCGGGTAGACGAGGTACTTAGGGATATGGTTTAGGGGGTAGACAGGAGCGGTTGGATGTGATGATCTCAGAGGTCTTTTCCAACTGAGCGATTCTGTGATTCTGTGATTATACATACACTTTACAATCCGAAGGAGCAATCTTTGGTAAAGAAAACCATAAATAAGTTCTTATTTTGGCAGTTTTATTCCAAATTATGTTACAAGATAGCAGATGAACAATTCTGTTCGTTGAAAAATGGGTTTGATTGGACTAGCGCAATGGTTCATTAACCTCATGATAAGTTTGGGCTATCTCAGAAGTGTTCTTGCTGCGAATTTAGATTCGATGATGGCTCACACATCAAGGAAACAAACTGCCTTGTCTTTTAAAGAAAAAAGGGGGGCTTTAGGGAAGTTAATTGATGTCTTTTAAATCTTAAAACTAATAAAGCATTTTTTCTTTTATATATTGCTTTCTAATTCTTATGAGATGCATTAGACAGACAGAATGCCAAAAGCACAGATTATTTTAGTTCTGTTGTTACCAGTTAGAGTCAAAGAACTCTGATTACAATTATCAGATTTTAATGAGCAATTGTCTGTCAAGATTTTTTCACAACTTTAAGGGTCTATGCACAATTTATATGCAGCATACAGGTACCATTATATAGTGAGTTTTTCTCTTGATAATCAGTGTCTGATTTTTAACTATTAATTTTCAGTGGGTATTTTGAATAATTATTTTTTTGATCTCTTGAAGGAGCTACTACTTCTCTTGTTTAATCTAATAAAATATAGACTAACAAAAGTTTAAAATCACAATAAGTCAGGATAAGCAAAAATTAAATTTACCAATCTACTGCTATAGGCTTACATTGATTGCTAAATGAAATTGGGCTGATCTACGCTAGCCAAAGATTTCTATGTCTACCTGATAATTTTTCTTCAGTCTGCTTCATCTTTAAACGTAACTTAGAGATGCTGCATTTAAAACCTTAAAGTTCATATTGCAATAGAGGTCTTAGCAATTTTTTTGACATACAGTAAAAAATACAGCAGAAAATGAGGAAATGCTAGCTTTAATGGTGTTAGATTAACCTACGAATAAACGCCCACTTCAACCTCCAGATAATTCAAGATGGATCTCTTCCATAATGGTGACCTTGTGCTACCTACTTCATCAGATACAGTTTTTTGGAAAGTACCTCTCCTTGAAACACTCTAAATGATGAATGTTAATCAAGAAATTAATTATGATTGTGTACTGAACAGGCTGCAGTTTAAGTCCCATACTTTATTTGATGAAGAATTTACAAGACGTAGAGTGAACGAGGCTTGAAGCCCTTTGTGACAGTGAAAGTTACATATGAAGAAGGATGAGTATGGAAGGGATAGTATTTTCACTGTTCATTCTGGATTATTGTTGCAAATACCCTGAATCTCCATTTGGTAGCATCCTGCTTCTGTCTGGTTTCTGTATAAGAAATTCGGGCTTCCAGGATTGCCAAGTAAATTAGGGAGCTAATCGCTGTTCAGGATGAGTGCTCTAAATCTTTCTCTCAAGCACATAACTCACTTAGACTCTTAAGAAAATGAGAGACATGCTCAATGCGTGTGTGAATTTCTGTATTTTTCTTTCTGTCTCTTTCATCCCCACCCCAGTTTGTGTTTAATTATCTGGCATACTTCAGCAAATTTTACAGGTGGGATAGTGGTCTCAAGGTTATGAATTTATGACATACCTTATGACCATCAGAGACTGAGGAAAGAGCACCTTCTAATGAGGGGGAAGATGAAAATATCAGTTCTCATTAAACACTAGAGAATCCACATGGGAGAGTGAAAAACAGATTATGATAATCCCAACCACAGAACCAACTTTAAGCAAGGTTTATGAGATAGTAAAATATCCATCCATGAGCTGTATTTGTAACCCAGTTTTCAAAAAATTAACCATAAATTTTGTGTGTTCTGTTGGTTTGGGTTTTTTTTCCCAAATATAAGAGTTATATTTTTCCAAAATTGAAACATTGCTATTTATTCTATTAAGATCTGATCAAATACTTAATATTTTCTTGTACTGTATAGAATAAGATTGGTAAATAACACAACCAGTTCTTCTTTTATTCTTCCTTTGGAAGCAACTCTTCATTGTCTTCCTAGGCAACATTTTATTAAGGATTATTATTTATGGTTTAATATTTAGCAAGGCTGAAAGCCTTACTGTTTTTTTACCGATAACCACTATTTTATTCCTGGTGTAAAGCATTCTTTAGAAATGTATGATGGCTCACTCCTGCCACCTTCCTTGGTGATAAACTAGATAAAGCTTCACATGAATCCTGCTTTTATGGCCTATTCTTGTCTTCTGTTTCTAAGTGATATAGTGTAGAATGAGGGTCTTATTCTGTCACTGCCATTTTTACTGAGGAGGGTGTTATGCCATTAAAAACCTCCATTAAAATATATATGGCTCCTTCAGAAATAAGGTGCAGCTTGATTTGAGTTAATGGAAACACTGGTTCCAAAATGTCACATTGATACAAATGCTGAAGTTGAAAACAAAAGAACTATGTATAATAAATAGGCACAGATGTCAAATTCTGTCAACATTCAGCTAAAAAATCTACCAGAACTTAGCAGGGAACATCACTGCAAAAGCCAACAGTGCTGGTAAGCCATGAAAGAATGGTTCTGACATATCCTTAGAGATGGCATGTTCCGTTTTGTTTTGCTTTCTGTTTGCTTTCCATCAAAAAGTCTGGTTTAGACAGTTCATAACCCAACTACACTTGGGTAAACCAGATTCATCATCTCAAAGAAAATTTGTTTAGGCTTGAATTTTTACATGAAGAATTGCAATTGCATGTTGAATATAAACCAGTCTGGTCAAAGAGCAGCTTCAGCCTATCTGTAATAGAATACATATACATAAGCCTAACTGAGGATTTTTGTATTAATAATGTGAGAAATGATCATTTTATTGTGGCTTTGTCGATGCATTGTAAATAATCACCTACATTTTGTTCTGTGCTGTATGTGGGTTTTGAGATACAACAATTTAGTTTTACAGCTGTATGTGTGTTCCTTAGTCTTTGAGAGGGAATACACGGGATTTGCATTAGACACATTTCAATGTGTTGGTGAGGTATTGGCCCTATCATTCTTGATTAACACAGCTAATATTAAAAGAAAAAACAATTTGCTACTATCATTGGTCAGCAGTTATTATCAGTCCTTAAAAAGACAGAGGCAACAGCTTCTTTGAAAAGAAGCAATTTCTGGTCAATGACACATTTAGCATGTCACAGTCAATACAGTTCTTTATGTTTGGATTGATACCTATAGGCACACATTATTTCTGTGTCACCTATTCAGATGAAAGTTACCTGCCCTATATTAGTTGTGACAGGATGACGAGACCATCCCAGCTACCTTGAACATCTACATTTGGATTATATGGACTGTTCTGTGAAGGTGCCCACCTTTTCCACTAGCTACATGAGGCCTAAAACTTTTGTCTTCAATTTAGATGGTTAAAATTAGGTGATGAGTCCTCCTTTCCCTGTGAAAATAAAAGAATCTCATTTTCATGTTCATTCCTGCACAAAGTACTGACATATTAATGCAGGATTTTCCAATGGCTGTGTTTGTAAAAGCAAAATGCTTCAATTGATTCTTTGAGGTGGGAAAATTCCATTTCAAATTTTCTGAAATCTTGCTAAATTTCATAATACAAGAAAAATACTGTGTTTTCTCATCACCAGCTAATGTTAATACCTTGTACATCTCCTGTGTGACTGATGGACTGTACATACTCAAATGCTCCAAACTCTGACAGCACAGTATCATGACAGGATAGGATTCCTCAAGTGCTATGCAGCAGACTAATTCAAAACGTGCTTCTGCTTTTAGTATTATTATTATTTTGGAAGCTAATGAAGCTGCATATCTGGCTTAGGTCTCAAATGTCTCAGTTAGTTGTACAGATCCCACAGCCTGGCAACATCTATTATGATGCCATTTTGAAGGAGGGCAATCTTGTATTATCTCCACTTCACAGATGTAAAAGTGGGCTTCTGAGGGCTTATTCAAAACAATTACCTTAGCAAAACTACCTGACCTCATACTTCCTGAAGAGAGAAAATGTCATCTCGATGATGACGCAGTAGGTTCCCTTCCATAGGCAAAGGTAATCATTATGCATATTACCCCTGAGAGAACGATGCCCTGTTTCTCTGAATGTCACTTACCTAGGGTGCACATGAAACACATCAGTGAACTGAATCTAAGAAATTTGTTTGCGATCATTCCAACAGCCTGTGCCTAAAAACACATTTTCATGTTAGTGTCACTGGCCGTATGGTTGGCTATATTTCTTTTCAAACAGAGAATTAGAACTATTATTTCCTTCTTGCTGGTTAAAAGGGTTCTATTCAGGTATTTTTGTCATATTAATAGGACAATTTTAGGAATGAAAGGTCAACTGTTTGAATTGTCACTCAACATTATTTGTCATTCTTTGAATCTGTCAAAAGTCAGCGTTCTACTTTAAGAAAATTTTAAGTCTAATTATAAAAGTCCATGGTAATAATCTTCGAAAAAAAACATTGTTTGTGTTCTGAAGAAGCAGTTCAAACTTTCTGATTAGTTCATTGTCTCTTCAAAGAGTTGGTTTGAATAAAATAATGGCAAAACTTTCCCAAATGGGGTTATGCATGTCAGAGCGATACATGTTTTGCTGATGCAAAGGTGACTGGATTAGTAAATTAAGAAAAGTCACACTATACCTGAAAAGTTGTTTGCATGATGTAGTTAAATGGCTATAACAGGACAAGACATGTTTTGATATAGACAGAAAGAAAAATTATTGACGCAGGAAATGAAGATCAGACCTAAAGAAGTGGGTCTGCAAATCCACAGTGAAATGCTGCCAGGATGGATTTGCTCAGGTCAGTAGTGGTAGCTCAGCTTTGATTACAGAAATAGTAACTTTTCACCCACTAAAATCACAGGCAGCAGGCACTGGTGCTTGCTTGCGCCTGCCTGTGTAGGCAGCCCTGGCCTTTGGTCACCTACGTGCACCCTCAGACCGTGCTAAAGGAGTGGAAGAGATAGAATGGAGCATCTCCTGTCAGAGGCGCAGAAAGGGCAAACACCCCAGCCGCCAGCTCCAGCAATGCGCTCCCGAGAGGATGAGAGCGAAAGCAGACATGCAAAATTAATAAGGTCTTCAGACTTTAATCCCTTCTTTATCTGTAAGAGACACATAAGGAAGATAACTTTCTGACTATTCTTCTTTGATAAGCATATTAATAACCTCAGATTATCCCAACTGAGGTGGATGTCACACAACCAACAGGCAGACATTTCACACGATTTAAAGTCAGACATATGTATGCCTCCATATGCACCTCCGACAGATTATAGCTTAAGCCTTTCGAGCAAGCTTACTTTGCTAATATTTAAGACAGGTACAGTGATAAATAGCTTCATGAATACAGAGAAATCTGTGGAAGCTATGAAGCTGCTGTCGGTAGAGATAGATTGAGTAATAACTCTGTTCGGGGAAATGCAAGAAGGAAAGTGAATGGTGATTTATTAACTACAATGAACATATACTGTTTAACAAGTATAGCAAATGGAAGTGAATAATACATGAAAACTGCTAGGCCTTAAATTTAGTGCATAGAAAACTGCAGATTAAATCCATAGTAGTAGAATAGTAAGTGAAGAAGCTGAAGAGTGACAGGTTATAATGGGTGGTGAGGATAGAAATGAACCTGATTACGAATGTCTTGATGTCACAGAGCCCTAGGCACAAGGAAAACTAGACTGACACTTGAAAACTGGGTAAAACTTTTCTGTATAGCTAAGGGGCCTGTTATGTGTTACACTCATAGCATGTGGTGCTTAACTTATGGCTTTGTTTCACACTGAAAATGAGTCATAAGTGCTACTTCAAGCTGGTCTTATTCTGATGACAGCTCTGAAAATACAGAGCAACGAGGAGCTCCCTACAGCAAGCTGTTTCCTGTCCAAATAATATGTCAACCTAGCTAACCTCAGGTTTTCTGGCCTGACAGACTTCTGTGGATTTTCTCAGGCCCTAACACCATCTTACTTTTGAGGCTAACTTCAAAAGTCTCAGCACTTCCAGAGCTCAAGCTGTGCTGGGGATGTTGAGAAGAGCAAAATAAATGAGGGATGATCTATGAAACTCTCTGGAAAACTCTGAGCTCTTGAGATCCAACATCACTGATTAGTTTAATTTACACTTTTTCTCCTCTGCTGTATCTGCCTGCCCAAATCCTTTCACAAACAAGAAAAGGAGTTGCCTGGGTAGAAATGTTTGACTCTTCAAGTCTCAGAGAAGTGCGTGTGTCACACTGAGAAACCCTGTGGGGTTTCTTCTGTTGTTCAAGTCTGGTTTCCCCACTGAATATGGTTTTAATCAGTCATTAAACACAATTCATTCACAGATTCATTGTGTCTGAAGCAAGCAGAGACTGCTGGATCTGACATCTTTACACTTTATGTCATTAAAATTCACCAGTTTCCTTCTGTACTGAGCCTAGTAAGTTGAATTTGTTTAAATTGTACCATCTGAAACGGTAGTTGGACTATCTGAAGGTGGACATATTAAGATGTAGTAATACATCTTACTGGTTAATTGTTGGCACTGTTTTCTGGATTTCCTGTGCTAATGCTACCCAGTATTTTCTCTCCTGATCATACAGATATACTGTTATGAAGTCACTTCCCATTCCTGTATCTCATGAGATAAAACCAGCCTCCTTTTCTAGAGCTTCCTCTAGGATTCTGCTTAATTTTTCAGTGCCAGCACACAAGACAGAGCACAGAATTCTCAAATGTGGTGATGATTCCCCATTGAAAATATTTTGTAAGATCTATTGGGTTTCCACACTTTATCTGTTCTTATGTATGTTATTTATACATTTACACGTACTATCACCAAGGCATGAATTCACACCATTCTGGCAAAGATTTCTTCACAGATCCATCTTAATTGAAATTAACTGTAATTCTATCAGTTCTAGCCGTTGTTATACTTTCTGTTATTTCATTTAGGATTGATAGATTAGTTGCTTAGGTATTTAAAATTTTTCAAATCATCTGGAATTATGACAGTATTCTAATAATTATTGAAAACTTACACCGATGGATCAGAGATAGCATCAGGTAAAACGTGGGTGTGATACTGTAAATTTTAAAATATTTACCCACCAGTGGATGTTGGTTTATTTCTTCCTTGGTCATTCATGGACTGAGAAATACTCAGAAAAGAGAATGAATACATGTTAGAAGTACTACTGATTTCTCTACTGTGTTGTTAACAGTTTTTCCGCATTCAATTGGCCCAAATCTGTTCTGATTTTTACTTTTGTTACTTATACATAAAAAAACCAAACCCCTCCCCTCTTTGTTATGTGCTTTCATTTTGTTACAGAAAAAAAACTACAAAAAAAAACCCCAAAACAAACCACCAAATATTTTTTGTTATATTTTTCATGCCCAAAATCTTAAAGTGATGAAATGAGACCATTTTTTAAATTTAAATGTACTAGATATTCATAACATGTCATGTGTTATTTCCAGTGGGATTAATCTGATCTAACCATTTGTCCAAAACAGCAAAATCCAAAATCTTGCTATTCAGGAAAAAGGTAGTCATTCAAGCCTTCCTATTAGGTAACAGAGGGTAATAGACAACTCTGTTGGAGTTAATGAGCTATAGGAAGACCTTTATGCTTCTTAAACAATCATTCACCAAACGCATGCTGGGATTCTCAGGTTTGGACTCAAAACACACCGTATCTTCCCAGTTCCCCTCCTGAAGTCAAGCTGTATTGTGATTTATATGTGCATTATAGATGTGTTTATCCCCCAGCACTTCACAGACATTTAAAACGTGATCCTGGAAGCTTCACTGAGGACTGGTTTCCCTCAGTGGAGTACAGGGTATAAAAGTGGGAACACAAGAGGCTGATGCAGAGAGGGCACTGCTTTTCATTTGAGGTTTTCACCAGAAAAGATTTTTTGTCCAGTTTTTCTAGTGGCAACAAAAGGATAAATAAATAAATAAAATGTTTGTAAACAGATCCCAAGACTTCTCTGGTCTAAGAATAAAAATAAGCATATGCTAGAGCCACAGAGGAAGCTTCAATTTCTTTATTTAAGTTTAAACAAGTTCAAGAAAGAGAACGAGGTGATGTGAACCTCTGTTTACTTCATCCAAATGATCCCTCTGGCCACATGTGCATAGTCTCCTTTCTCAATCTTCCTTTTGTCATTTCTCTTCTCTTTCAATAGAAAAGCATTAAAAAGGTTCTTGCACACCGCTGTCTACACAGGCACTGGACTGGTTGAATGGCTTCTAATCCTATAATATTGCGCACGCAGAGTACCTCATGTAGTGGAGCTTTTACAGCTTTGTAAGTAGTTCCATTTTAACCGTCTTACTCCTCCAGTTTAAGGTTACACTGTACTTGAAAACACCATCTTAATTATACTTCAATAGCAACTTCGTAGGCTTTTTTTTCCTCTTTCAAGTGTTTGAAATGAGTGCATAACTACTCCCCCAGGTTATCTCTATTAGCTAAGTACAGAACTGCTCATCTTCATCACAGGTGTAGAGTTTTGAAGGAGACGGCAGCTTTCAGCAACCATTAGTCATGCTGAATCCCCTCTGTACAAGGACTTACACGAGAGTTAAGTGGTGTCAGAGGACTTGGGCCAGGTCATTGCTTCCAAATGAGTTGTTCTCACCTGACTGATTCCATTGACTACTGGATGGAAAGATGCCCAATTTGAGGAGTGCCAAGTGAAATCCTGACAGGTGATAGAGCTGTCAGTGATACTTGTTAGAATGAAATGTACATTTTAATGTGGGCTTTCTCTCTGTGAATAACTGCCCCACTTTCCACTATTTGAAGGTGATTATTTCAAGAGGGATAGACTGTACTTACTCATACTACTTCTACATGCTCTCATGGGACAAGAAAGAAGCAAAGTTCAGCACCCAAGGTCGAGATGCCAGACCTGAAATATAAAACTGCAGAACTTTCATTAGGGAAAGAATGTCTTTTGCTGTCCAATTAACCTAATAAACTAACAGTTTAGGGATAAATGCAAGTATACACTTAACCACATTGTGCTTGGGGAATGAAGACTGTTATTAAACAAAGACAAACTTTGTAATCCATAATCAAATGTTCCTTTAAACTGATTATGAGCTCCTGAAACTTAATTTATTATGTCTACACTAAGTTCATGGCCCCTGAAAGAAAATATCCTCCTCAACTACCTCAGATTCCTCACTGGGGTCACCTTTATCGTTATATTTATCATTAAATGTGTTTGCATTTTTTTACTCTAGTACTCCAAGGCCCAAAAAGAGGTCATTGTACTTGACTTTCTGTGAGCCCAGAAGAGCTTATGATCTAAATACGCAAATTATATATCCATTTCGAGTTACTGTCTTGACCTTTCTCAGACTGCCAACTTCCCAGACACCTTTGTGACAATGACTCTCCTGCCGGGCTAATTACCTCTAATTGTGTTTTTCCTGTTATGTTCATAGGCTAAATTTTTTCCATAAAATGGCTAGATACGGACATCAGTGAGGTAAGAAACCTTGTTCCTAGAGTACTGTCACTCCCTTGCTAGGACAATTGCTCTGTAAGTATCTGTGGTAATAGTTCTGGAAGGACAGATTAGTCAGCACAGTTAGGATATCTTAAAAGAAACCTAAATACATTTAATAGCAAGAGAAATAGATTGGACCTTCAAGTGTCAATAGAGCTTTCCAAGTATGTCATAGAGTTTAAAAAACAAATCTATCCTATTTCAGTTGTAAGAAATGTGAAGAGCTTCTTCACAGAGAGAAGTATTTCTCCTGTTTTGTTCTTCCACAATGGGTAAGAAAAGAATTAGAAATGTCTCATCCAGGCTATGTCAAGACCGACTCTTCAAATCTGTGTTCTAGATTAGGTTGGAAATGGCAGCGTAGGTGGTTGATCACCTGTGTTCTTCAAGGCATTCAGGTTTTTCATAATAGTGAGAAACTACAGAATAACTAGGGATAAATGAAGAATGAAAATTAAATTTAGTGTTGATAAATGCAAAGAAATGCACTTGAGAGAAGACAGTCTTAACTTTACATAAAACTGATTTGTACTGTCAGAAAATAGATCCTGAGCTTATGATCAATACTTAGCTGAAACTATCTGATCAGTATTTAGGAGTAGTTAAAAAACAACGTGAATTTTGGTAGTTATTAGGAAAAGTATAGAAGACAATGAAGAAAATTCTGTTACTCTTTATTAAACTATCATATGCCTATACACTGAACAGTACAATTCTTGCTTTCATTCTCAGGCAAGATATACTTCAAGTACAATGGACCCAGAGAAAATTGACAAAGGGTGACCAAAGATGTAGTATGGCTTTGGTGTGAGGAACAGCTAAATGAATCTTTTAGTGTGGGAAAAAAAGATGACTGGATGTGGTAAGATAGAAATCTACATAACCTTGGATGTCATGGGATTATTAACTGTAAGTAGGGACTGATAGCTGTCTGCTCCAGCACAGGAACTAGAAGACACTAGGTGATACTATGAAGTAGTGATACAAAACAGAAACAGATCCTTCTTTATACAGAGTGTATAAAGTTTTTGAGAACATCTCCAAACTCCAAGCTTCTGGATGTTGCAGATGTTAAGAATATGCACAGGTGCAAAAACTAACCTCACAGATTTGTCAAAGGAAAATCCAGTAAAATCTGTTAACTACAAAAGCACCCTCTTTTCCCCAGAAGTCCCTGAACTGCAGTTTCCCTGCATCACCGCATCTTGGCTTGTGGTTATAAACATTTGATGTTGTCAGAGAGAGGATTCACAGGATTATGTGTTCCTTCTGCCTCTCTGTGTGGCTGTTCTTATGTTCTCACACTTGTGCTTCAGTTCTGGCTAAAATAATTGTTCCACCAGCATAGTCAGATTTTGAAAGTGTTGCTCCTGTGAGGAAAAAAACTAAACCAAAACAACAAAAAAACCCCACAAAAACCCAAACAAACCTTGATCTGTCTGTCCATCTCCTTCCGTGCTATATATCACCTCTGTCACAAGGCTCATATGCTTCAGGAGATGGCTGATTATTTGTGCTTGGTTGTGTGTTAAATTGGATGATCCCAATGCCACCTATCTTCTCCCTCTTGACCACTAGACAGAAATAGCTATGTTTCAGTGTACTCAAGGAGTAAACACACATCCATCCTGGATTTTTGCTGGGAATGTTTCTATCCCTAGTGTTAACTTGCCTAGAACAGGTTTGTAGAGGACTTCTCCAATCCATTTCCAGTTTATTCCAAACAAATAAGCTTATGGGCTGGCTATACAGCCAAAATAAAGCACTATTCAGCACTATAATGTCTTAATGAGACATGCTGTATTTTTGCCAGTTTTTCTGATTGCCACCTTCACTGTTTCCAGCCCAGGAGCTATAAGCAAGCTCAGCAGTTCTGATGTCTGACAAACCAATGTTTGACCCAAGACCTCCAGAGCTGAGGCTGAGTAACTCTGTCTTACTAATGAATCACACTCGCTACAGACCAGCACAGAGGAAACCTCAAGCACTCACTCCCCAAAGAGATTACATGAAGATCTCATCTGTCTGACAACACTCCTGCTAAATGAAATGCCAACCTACGTTTCAAAAGAAAGAGAATATTACAACCCTCCTTCTCAAATTCTGCCTCCCAGTGGCATAAGTGCAGTCCAGGTGTGATCACTTTGTACAGTCTCAATAAGTCTTAGCTTATTTAAGAGCCTGCTTAAAGAAACCAATGTGACATGACACAGTTGATTTTAATAGGTTGAATAATACTTGCATAGCGCTTTACTGGAAAGCATCAGGTGGTTTTGGTGAGGAGAACTGTAGTCTCTGGAAAGAACACCCATAGACACATTTCCAGCATTTTAGAGTGTTGTGCAATCTCAAAAGTCTCAGAGGAAAAAGTTCATTTTTCCATAGGACTGACAAGAACTTCATAATTGTGTGAAAATACTAATTCTTATAATAATCTACTCTTACAACGAAATTCTTTAACCACTGCAATCAACAGCAAAACTTATTTTTCCCATTTTTCTTCCTTTTGCTTAGCCAAAAAACATAAACCTAGTCCTTTATAGCAACATAAGTGTTATGGATTTGTAGAAAAAGCATTCCTCACTCTTTTACCACTCGGAGAGCAGATGACAACTTCCTACATTTTCTCATGTCACATAAGCAGCAAGTATCAGTGTCAGGCAGAAGGTGTTCCTTGACTGGAAAATCTCCAGTAATCACAGTAGAGAGCCAGGGAGTTAATCAGAAAGGCAGCAGTGACAGAATGTTTCTTTATTTCTCATAGCTCTTAGGTCATTGCCTTGCTCCATGCCTAGCCATTAAAAAGATGTAGTCAGTTTGACCTCCTGAGGCTTGAAAGCTTGCTTTCAGAGCCATGCTAAGTTATCCTGCAGTAGTTTGAATCTGTCAAATAATGCTTCATTACAGAAATACCATCGATGGAATATTGTGTAGAGAAATGTGAGGTTTATTAAAGAATTGTTTCCCCTTGTGCAATGCTGTGTTGTCTGTCTGCTTCAACTCTTTCTCGCAGTGTTTTCAAGAAGAAAACTTGCCAAATATGTTCAAGGTATTAGATCTTGCTGATAAATAATCTCAAACTGTCAGGAAGTGTGTTAAAGACCCTAGGGTAAAACTGCCTGTAATCAGCAGCCTTGTTTGCAACCTCAGAAAGAAGCAAAGGATTTACTGGGTCTGGACACCGAGCAGACCCTTTCCTTGGAGACTCTTTTGTTCCTTGTGCCCGTTCTCCTGCTGAGCACGGAACATGAGTCAGTGAGTTTATAGCCTCATCAAACTCAAACACTTGCTCCTAGGTTTTAAAAATGCCAACTGTTTCCTTCCCTCAGGAGAAAATGTTTTGCAGAGCTGATAGAGATTCTGAAATGCAAAACTGAGGCTGATTTGAAAGCATTAGTCAGAAGCTCAGCGGTTGAGCTGGAGTTAATTTTACATTAACAGTGAAGAGCAGAGACATAGGAATACGATGCAGGTTTCATGGGATCATGGGAATAAAAATACTTTGCATCTAAATACCAAACGATTTTAAGTAAACCACTCAGATGACATGGTAGTTTTTAGAACTGCTTTTCTTATCCTGTCATTTTCCTTTTTTTCAATTTCCTCATTTTTCATTAAGAACAAACCTTTCTTTCCTAATTGAAAATATGGGTTTGCATGGAGGTGAAATAGGGTAGAATTTTGTCCTTAAAGATTTGGTCACCAAATAGATGCATTTTTTGTGATTAACAGAAGAATTATCAGCTCAAAATTTAGTGCTTGACAAACCATTCTCATTTAGGTACCTTTTGTCAAAACTTTCTGTTGTCTCCAGCAGTCCTCTCTGACCTGAACAACTTTGATTATCTTAGCACACTGTTTTACTTAACTCCAGGGTTGAGTAAGGGTCCTCAGATAATGTAGTCATCATTCTGCCACAACTTATGTAATTGGTAAGTAACTGGCAAAAGTAGAACACAAAAATCTACAAGCAGCAAACAAACCCTTGTGGGTCTTTAGAGGGGCATGGCATGTGTATCCAGGAGAAGCACAGTCTACACATTACAAAAAACTAAGGCATCTCCATTAGCGTTCACTCTGGATTCACTTAGTTAATTAGAGTGAGAGGATAAAGAGCACACCTAAGGTACACAAATGTAGGTGTTTACATTAAGATGCCTATGTGTTACATGGGGTGTTTAAGGGTATTATAAATCAATGAACTTCTAGTCAATACCCTCAATGAAGGTTTTTGGGAGGGGACAGTTTGGTTTGGTTTGGTTTGGTTTGGTTTGACTTCTAGTCAATACCCTTAATGAAGGTTTTTGGGAGGGGACAGTTTTATGGTTTGTTTTGGTTTGATTTGGTTTTAAATGACCAAATATGGGTTGACTGATGTCAACTCCAAATGTCTTTTGAGATGAACAAAGCAGTCCAAAACATTAGGTTGGTCTTGGCAGATATGCCATAGGACATATGGAAGATCCACATTCTTCTGAACCAGCATCTGTAGATACAGCAGGATATTACAGGACATTTCAACCATCACTCTGTGCCCATATGTCAGTAAACAAGTCAGGCCATAGATACAGCAGGATAATACACAACATTTCAACCATCACCCTGTGCCCATATGTCAGTAAACAAGTCAGGCCATAGATCTCCACTTGCTACAAAAGGTCTTAGGCTTACAGTTGTTGTGTAGATGGCTGTGTATAGAAAAAGTATACTCCAAAATACAGGTGTCTGAGAGTTCTACTTGGTTACTCAAACATAGGTATCTGATGTCATTTCAGATTTCCTGGGATCTGACATCCACTTGCCTTTCCACAAAGGTATAGTTCTCCCATGGGTTTTGCATTACACCTCCTAGGCCTGCACAGATGCTCTGGACACCCCAGGGCATTTCAAATGTCATTAAATACCTGGGTTTAGGCAACTAAATCAAATACTAAGTGAAGGTTGTATGTGTACCCATGATCTGAACTACCTGTCTGGAATTTCTTTATCCTCAACATGATAATTTCAAAGCACAATTCATCAGATCAAAAGAAAGTGTTTACATTAGAATATGATTGATAACTCCTGTTTGTTCTTCCTTGTATTTTGCTATTATGCCTATTGAAAGTAGAAATACAAGGCTAGTGCCTTGATTAGCTACTGTTTCGATTAGGTGGCATTTCAAACACCAAGTCCATCTAAGACCAACACCATCTAAGACAAAGCTCAACAGAAACCCGAGTCCTCTATGCCTGCCACTCAGGTACAGTTAGTGGTTACATCTGAGTACAGAACATAAGATTTACATAAGTGAATGGAAATAAAATCTAGTGAAGAATGCTTTGATGGCTTTACATTTGTGACCATTGTGGAGAACAGGCCACTGACATCCAAATAAAAACAGTATATCAGCTTGTTTAATTATACATCTGCCTTGTAGAGCTACTGAAACCCAGAAAAACAGGACTAACTTCATATTACTTACGCATCACTGAAGACTTCAGACCCTCTGTTTCCGTTCCACTCTTTTTTCTTTACTTAACCAGTGCAAGAATCAAAATCACGTGTAATGATGGCCTGAAAACTTGAAAAAAATATAGTAGGAATAATACTTGTAGCTTCATATTTTGCATTTAAGTGCTGTGTATTGTTGTTAATACCTACTTTTTTTTTGAGTTGCAGAGGAAGCCAAATTGAATTATTTATCTTTGACCTGTGTCTGTAGGAAGCAATTTGAACAACCCCTTTTAAGAAGTCTAGCCTTCTTTTTAGCATGCACATAACTTTCATTAACATTAAACAGAGTTACATGTGCACACCAGGGCATAAGCTTGTAAGTAGAAATTATTTGACTAGGAAGGGATACACTACTTCTTCTCCTTGCAGTTAACGTTTGGGAACTCACTTTTGGCTTGCTGCCTTCACAGCTCTTTGAGGGTGTGCTTATTCTTTTTCCTTTAACTATTTAGATAACAAAATTTCTTCTGTGACTGTCAGTGCATGTAGCCATTTTAAAGGCAATAGAGGAAACAAGTTACAATGTCTAACATCAAGACTCTATTCTGTCCCTGTGTCCATTTCTAGATCAATTCCTGTAAAATATCATCAGTATCTTAAATCAACACTGTTTAGCTAGTAAGTTCAGAGGAAAGTAATTATGGGTCTGAAGTCAATATTCTTCCGTAGTTGCAGAAAAGAGCTTGGAAGCAAACACAGGTTAGTTCTTTATGTCTCCTGTAGTCTATCCAAAATGCACCGTTCTTTCTTCGTAGCAGTTAACCAATGCAAAATGCCAAGCTGTGACAATAAAGCAACTTAGTGGTACAAGGACTAGAATTTTATATTAAACATGCGATCTTAATAGACCATTTACGAACAGAAATTGCTTTATTAGATTGGATTAAGTTGCCATTGGGACTGAGTTCAGAATTCCCAACTAGCTTTTAAAAAACACAGCCTTAATCTAGCCAGGTTAACCTTTGTAAGTGCTTCAAATCAGCCTTTAAAGAATAGGAGTCCAAAGTGTAAGTATTTGCTAGAATCCATGTTAGCATTTGTTGGGCCTTCTATACTTGCACAGAAAGTCTGGGAAGATGCATTTCAAAATCAGGGGAACTTCCAAAATCTATTTGCATTTATCAAGTTGTGATCGCATAAAATGTCACATGAAGCATCTTCTTACTTTGTTTACAATACCCAGTAGCCTTCTACTCTGTTCCTTTACCTTTGGGCAAGCCAAGTTATTTCTGAAGAATTCCTACTTCTTCCTGCTCTGACAGAAACACCATGCAAGCAGGCATTTAAGGTGCGATTCATTTTGCCTCATTTAGGTGCCCATGATACAGACATCCACAATGGATCCAGTTTCCCTGTCTCTCTGGGAATCAGCATCTACATGATGCAACCCATTTAGACACCACTTTAGGGTAAGACTACAAACACCATAGGAATTCTCTGAACAGGAGGTTGGACAAGAGGACCTTCTGAGGTTCCTTCCAACCTGAATTATCCTTCAGTCCTGTGAACCTATGAAAATCTATTTGACTATTTAATTGTTTTTTTAACTACAATACTAGTCTTACTAGTTATCTCAGACACGGTAGTTAAAAGTTATGTGAGATGACTTCTATCTTTTTCTACCTTTTTCTTCCTTTGGGGATTTTCAAAATAAGGCAAAGATTCTTGGGGACTGTGTTGTCAAGTTAAAAATTAGGAACCAGGCTTTTCCTTGCATTCATTTGATATTATTTAAATTGAAATCTGTGTAGAAAGATTTGCCTTTACATGTGATGTATTCTAATGTTGCAGATGTGCAAGGGACATGAGTTTTGCATCCATCTCTTTTATATTAGGCTTTGGTACATTCATTCAAAGATTAACTCTAGAATTGGGGATATTCGTCGTTCTGATGCATACTTATCTTTCTCCTGTATTTATTTTTTACTTCTCTTTGCTTATGTTAAATGAATGCTGGCCAGTACTGCCAGGCACTGACAGCACTGTAGGCTTAAATGTAAAGAAGGCAGAGCTGATTATTTTTCCCCTTGAGGGCTACCCTTTGGCCTGCAGGCAGTTCTTTTAAAAATAGCTTCACTCTGCCTGATGCCATTATTATCACAGATACAATTCCCAACCTGACTGTCCAGATCAGAAATGAAACCTCTGTGTTCAAGAGCAGCACGCTGCATGCACTGCTTTCCTGTTGTGTTCAGACAGGTTCTTTCCATCGGCTGTGTGGCAAGATTTTGTGGATATTGTTTTGCTTGGTTTCTGTATATTTGATCGTGCTTGTCATACAAGAGAAAAAGCTGAGGGCAAGGTGCTGGAATATATGCGTATAAAACTGATGTTCTGCTTCCCTAGGTCTGCTCAGACAGTGTTGGCAGGCTGGTGGCACTTTTATTTGTATTTCTCAAACAGAAAAAGAAAGGAAAACAGCAAAACCAACCTGGAACTTGAAATACACTGTTGGGAATGTTTCTGCTACAGACTCCTGTTAGCTCACGCAAGTCATTTAAGATCCCTGCCTTAGTTTAAGCCTTTAGTAAAGTGGGCATTTGCTTATTTTCAAACCAGAAGGTCTCACTGCAATCTGCAGGAGGGATGTTATATGGAGGTAACATGAGCTGTTTCCAGAAGTTGCCATAAGTTTAAGGAGCACTTGAGAAAAAGGAATGTTTCATCCTTCTCTAAACAGTGGGAAAGCCAGGTTCACTACTGTAAAATAAAATTTGTATTTTCAGCTCCACTCTAGGTTATATTAACTCCTATTTTCAGCAGAAATTAAGGAAGAATCATAAAACTCATATGAATGGTACTGTAAGTTTCTGACCTGGTCATGAAAAATTCAACATGTATTAAAACAGTACAGGTTTCTCATCTATCTAGAAATTTAAATCAAAGGCACTGTTCATATGTTTAAACACCTTCCACAAAGCTTTCTCATATGATGCTCTTTTTCAATGATTTTCCAGCTTGCTTCAGTGCTGGAAAAGGACAACTGTTTGTGAAATCCTCAGGTTCCACAGAAAAAATGACTGATGATAGAACAGTAAATTGAAAATTATTTAGAATCAGTGATTTTGAGACCTAATTTCTCTCTCATCCCTTTTTTTTTTCCTAAAAGTTCCTCCAGAAATTACAAGAACTGAGAGTTTGAGATTTAAGCCCCTGAAGCACACGGAGTAAAAACTCAAGTTCATTTAAGTGAGTGCTGGGTTTATATTTACAACTGTATACAATTCAGTACAGGACAACTATACTGTACAGCCTACTTTCTTCATAGGGGTGTTTTGATGCTTAATCTTTGTGAATCATGATGAGATCTTTAGATAAAAGATGCTATGTAGTATTCCATAAGGCCTCAGGCATAAAAGCATCATTAATAATTTAACAATAAAAAGTACGGTTACCCTAGAGGCTGTCAGATACCTCTTGTGGTAGAAATACCTATACAGATAGGTACAGTTGATTGAATAATTTATTTGATGAATTTATCAGTATTTTTAAATGCATTTGACAATATCTTTCATTATTCACCTAACTTGCACATCACTGTTAAACTATCAGCTCATGAATGCAAAAGCTCCTTACCCTAAAATGAGCTTATTTTCATATAAGAAATGTAAGAAGTTTCTTTGCAATACAATCTAATACCAGTGTGTCCAGTTGAAAAAAGTTTTCAGAGTTTCACTTAACTGGGAAAGGTTTTCAGAGAATGTGGAATGCTTACCCAAACTTCAGGTTAAGGGATTTGAACTATTATAGATATTTTGTAAAGTTTTCTTGATGAAGACTTTGGTCCAAGATCTAGTCAGGTGTAACTCAGAGATTCAAAAGTAGATGTGTGAGGTATCTCACTCTTTCTGATGAAACTGTGGCCTTACCAAGTAGGCAGTTGTCAGGTTATCCTTATCAGGTTATGGCCTTCAGTAACTCTAGTGTATGAGGTGATTTGAAGACATATGACTTCATTGATCTGAAGATGTTCAGGATTGGTGTTGAAAACTCACACAGATCTACCATATAGAAAAAAATTGTACTGGAACCTTAGCATATGGGTTTATGGTATGATGATTTATGGACTCTATCTCACCATGTAAGGTTTGTAATGCCAATCTTACTATCAGATGTAAGGCAACACTCAAGGACAATGTGAAACATTAAATATAAATGTGAATTATGTTTCCATGGGAATTTCAGGGTGACGACTGATAGGTCAAGGTTCACATTTTATTTGCAAAAGAAAAAGACCCTGATAGACGGAATCGGCCCAACCCAACATCTGCTGTACTGATATGAGTTTATATAACAACTCCCAATCTTTCCTGCAGCAATATAGCCTGTAAACAAACAAGACATTTACTAGACAAAAAACAGGCACAAGCAGATTAAATAACTTCTCCAATGTTATAAAAAAGGTAACCAAAAAAGGCTACGTTCTTGGATAGGCTTGAATTTCAGATCTCCCAAGGCACCTTTTAATACTACAAACTCAATCTTCTTTGCTGGATATTTGACTTAGCTGAGAGTTCAGAAGCCCTTAGTAACAAGCAAGATGAGGCTGAAGATTTCATCACAGAAAATTGTCAAATAATCAGTAATCACTGGTATTCATATATGATGCCATTAAAATATTCTCTTAACAAAAGCTACATTGTTTTATTTAATAATAGAATAAAGAATGGATGTGATTTATTTGGTTTTGTTTCTTTTCACAGACTATCATATAGTAAAGGTGAGGGAGATTCTATTTTTTAACAGATCAAAGCATTTGTTTTACTATTTAATTCTTTGGTACTGGCTCTCCTGAGGCCCCTGCTGCTATGAGCTAATGCAAATTACATCAGGAAATCCAACAGGCTTAGTAAACACTGAATATTAATTCAAGATGTTTTTGAAAATGTATAAACAGCATCAGTCCCAAAATCCAGTGTGGAAGCAAATAACAATGTTAAATTGATATGTCAGAATTTTATGTGAAGTGTTGTTTTGGCCATAAAAATCAGCTCTTTCTTGCCATGTTGAATGATCATGTTGTTCTGTTACAACACATGAATTCTAAATCATTGAGCAATATCCTTGCTTCCCCCACTTTAAATCCAGGTCTTGCTCAAATTGTTGAGTGCTGCTTTTCCTGTGTTGACCAGTCTTCTGTTCTCTAGATCCAACCAGGAAATTTCTTTTTTAAGAAGTACTAGAGTTTTGTGATCAAGGACTCAGTACAGGACCCAGGAAACCTACAGATAGTCTCCTGGTTTTATCAGGCACTCTGGATAAGTCATAGTATTGCTGTTGTTCACCTATGAATGTTTGCTCCTGCTTTGGTCTTGTCTCAAAAATAGATGGTTTAGGAGATCAGGTCTACCCTATAAACAATGTCATGAAAGTCATGACAATTACCATTCAGTTTACACTCTACCCAATCTACTGCTTGAAAACAGGAAAGAATTTGTCATTGACAGAAGTTTCTACATCATCACTAAAACACCCTGATTTTCAAAATATCATTTGTGGCTGGTATCAGTATGACATACTCACTTGTCATCTCCACTAGGCATGACATTAAATACCTTGTTTGGCTCTGAAGAAGCTGTGGACACTTCAATAGGAATTCTGAATGTCAGGCTGGACACTTCTGAGCAAAAAGGTCCACCACTGCCTCTCAAAGGCCCATTGACTGACTGACTCAAGACTGTTTTGTATTTAGTTTCAAATTCTTTCTCTATCCTTCTTTTAGGGTCAGAGACAGGTTATCTGAACATTGAAATGGATAAGAAAAGTGCATCAGCATGCAACTTTCTTTAGTTTTCCCATGCATCATTATATATACTAATATTCACTTTCAGAACCTTTCTTATGTAAGCTATGTTATCACAAAACATGATCTAAATTAAAATTTGGATCTGAAAGATCAAGATCCTGGTATCCTAGCAAATCCTTAAAATATTTTAATAAAATACTCTATGGTAATGAGTTGGAAAGTAAATCACACTGTGTAAGCAATGATTTCACTAAATGTAAAAGATCTAGTGACACACAGAGACTCATCAGATTATAACAGTAGATCCCGAGTAGTACTCACTCTATAGAGTATGCAGCTACTTTCCTTGACATTCTAGAGATGAAAAAGGCAATTTAAATATTTAATAGGACTCTGACCTCGACTGATGCCTGGAATTGCTCTAGCAGCCCGGCAGATGAACTCATGCTATCTCACAGCTCATTGGAGACATTCGTATAAATGCATTGTGAAACCACCAGCAGTTGCCCAATTGCCCAATACGACAATCAGAGCTCCTCAAGTCACAGGTTCTACTTTGCAGGATGAAGAAGCAGCATGATACACTCTGACAGCAAAAGAACATCTCTTTCTTTCTCTATTAGCCTTCCTATTGGAGAGGCTGGAAGACACATGAGGTTTCCAGGGTCTATTGACAACAAAAGCAGTTTGATACATAGTTGTACTCACTTTTTCTACAAATATAAACTCAAACCCAGTATTACTGAGTTATATCAGTTATCCACCTGAGTATTTCCTGACAAAAGGTATTTTGGGTACAATAGTTTCTCCACTTGTTTTATAAATACATTTAATTTTATGTCTGTCATACTGTCAGCAATAAATTTTTTTCTGCAGATGTTAAATACTAAACAGCATTGCTACCCAGATTTTTTTAACAGCACCATTTAGTCTGTTTTGTGACTGAGTATACCTTTGTAATAGATTATTTGCACAGTAGTAATCCTTTCTTTCTTACCAGGCAGAGCAATAATGAGGGTAAAACCAGTGTTTCAGTAACAAAAGAATCCGGTGAAATTAAAAAATGTGTATCTGCTAGAAGTGGTCCTGGTGCTCAAACACTCACACCAATTAACTGAATATTTCTTAGTTTAATTACTTTTTTTTTCTCAATAAAGGGTTAATTATCTTTTCCCCCCTTCAAATAAGATGTAATGGACATTTTTCTGATAAGTGCAAAATGTTCATAAGTTAAAATAGTCCTTACATGAAGTATTTTACCAATGCTTTTATTTGTTTTTCAAATTTGGCTTTGACAAAAGAGATTTTTTTTCCTGAGAAGTTTACAAGAGAAAGCAACTGTACCCTGCCTTTTAATTATTTCTTATGTTAGTAATGTACTACAATAAATATCAGATTTACAAACAAAGACAGAGAGAGATGTATTAAACTCCTGTGGCCACCCTGGGAGTCATTAGATTAACTGACACTAAAATCGAAGATTTCTTGTCTTCTAAGCCCATGTTTTGAGCACAAAACTTCAGTATTTTCTTAGAATCCAGCAGTGAACTGTCTTCTGTTTTAATATAGAAGCTGATCTTAAGTCATCCGGATAATGTGTAGTTTCCCAGATGAATGTTTGTCTCTATTTTAAACAGAACTCATTAACTTCTATGGATGTTCAGCACTTCCAAGGCCTATTTTTCCTTTAAAGGTATTTGTGAGTTTATGTAAGCCTTGCACTCAAAGCAATGGTCACTGGATAAAATCCAGAGTACTTTAAATAAAGAAGTAAATGCCTAAATCAAGTTTCAGACATATTGAAAAGGTTACCAATTTATATTTTGACCGGTGGAAATCATAGAAGACTGTTTAATGAAAGAATAATTTTGACACTAAGATTAACACTAAAATGAAGTTAAGATGCAGAAATGGTAATTTTGAAATACTTAAGACTACTTATGGATAACTTGAAAGTCTGTCCCTGTGACATCATACATCTCCCTTTATTTCAATCACAATGAATAAGACAAAAGTCTTTTTTTTTCCATTGGATAAAACTCTCTTAAGATAGACTCCAGGGAGATGATTTGGTACTTCAAACAATCTATATGCAAAGATCAATGGATAATAAAATGTTTGCTTACACTTAATAGAGCTGAACATTTCCATATTCACATTGTATCAGAAAGTTGCTGGTGTTTTTTTTAATTACAGGAAGATCTTTGACTGAAAATGGTTGTTTCCAAAATGTGTCTTACTTAGCAGAATAAAGATGGCAGCCAAGATCTGATACTGTAAGTAGATTCTCAACGTTGGTTAAGCACTGAATTAGGATGCAGGAAGGAGTGTGAGCTTTGTTCAGTTTTAGCTTAAAGAAATGTACTAGAAAGGATGTACTGTATGTACTGGTTGTTCTCTGCTATATGAAGATTCACATAACAAAACCTAAACAGGGATACAGGAAAAGTTATGCACTAACTTTGCCACTGTTAGGTAAAAGATATTCTATATTTAAATGATTATACATTCTTAGAGCTGAAGACATTAAAAAGAATTAGTAAATTTTTTTCTCAACATCCCTTCCAAACTGAAAACTCCCTTTTCCCTTTTGCAGAATGAAAGTGAAGAAAGACTTTTCGAGTGACAGTAGAAGCTTGTGAAAATCACGTTCTAATTTGCAGTTCTGTCGGCTAGAGAACCATGTCCTTCCATGCCTTTTTTGATTGTGTTGACTTGATCTGTTGTCAAGGACCAGGTCCAAGATTTGACCATAATAATCCTTCTTACTAGAAGAATAATTGCTCCATAGCTTCACTGCTTTTTTCTCTGCATATTAACTTAAGTTTTCGTACCCCTATGTTTTCACCTTCCCTTTTACTGACTTCTGCTTACACACCCCTCCTCATATTGTGTAAACTCTTTCAAAAATACCAGTATTCAAGTCAGACGATCCAATGGAGTAATGCCTAAGTGGATTAAAAATTAATTGTCTAATTAGAAGTCTCTGGTAGTACATCACACTAACAAATAACAATAGGTAGAATAGTAATAAGCAGCTGATTTTAAATCCGTATGCCAAATACACCAGTTGGATGTGGAAACAGAGGGACAGACTTGTGCCATGTTGTAATGTTTAATGTCCATATTAGAAGTTGTAAATTGCATCAGTCTTGACTTATGGGGTTTTTTTTTAATTTTTCTATGTTTGATTTATTTAAAAAGTACTATAAACAGTCGACATAATTATTTTAAGATGGAGCCTGATAAGTTTCGAGTTCTTACAAAGAAGTGGTCAGTGAAAGAAATTGAGCTCAAGGGATTTGTTTTCTCACCATACATGCTTAAAAGAACTTTCTTTCAGAATGGGAAACAGGAAATATGCTGTTCAGTTATTTGTGGTTTTCTTTTGGTTTTTGTTGTTGTTATTGTTGAGTCTGTTTGTTTGTGTTTTAATCACTCCTGTTTCTTTACTGCTTTGCCTACATAAAGATTAATCCATATGCCCAGGAAGTCCCTGGTTTCTATTGTCAGGCTTCCTGATAACACACCATTTCTTTGTTCCCTACTTATATCCATTTAAAGCATCTTACGTTAAATGCTACATATTTGTTGCTACATTTCTGAAACAATGGCTTGACCTGCATTGTTTTCTGAAACAAAATTCTTTATCTCCACTGA
The DNA here is from genome assembly GCF_000695765.1 of Mesitornis unicolor. Taxonomy (NCBI): domain Eukaryota; kingdom Metazoa; phylum Chordata; class Aves; order Mesitornithiformes; family Mesitornithidae; genus Mesitornis; species Mesitornis unicolor. The sequence goes on from NW_010169989.1 coordinate 27,682, forward strand.
ATTCCTGGAGAGTGTGAGTTACTCCTAGGGCTCATCTTCACTCCTAATGCTAAGTAAACCCCTAGGTGTTCTTTCTCCATTGTATCCTTATTTAGTGAGTGCTGGGGAAAAAAAAATCTATGTTGAATGCTTTAAAATGAAGTGCAGAGGAATTTTGTAGTGTGACTAGCTGATTTATTGTTGGCCTTGAGTAGATTTCTGAGCCCTCTCTACAGTTGTGAGAAAGAGAGAGATCTTTGCCTTTAATATACCTATCCCTGTTGCACTACTGGGGAAACAAGTAAAGCCTGGGAGTCTAAATCTTAGATGGTTAAATTTAGATGAGACAAGTCTCAGACTTAGTGGAAATATTTCAAAGATTCAGGTACCATTGGCCTTTCTGGGTTTTCCTGGGATTGAACTGGGTTAGTACAGATCTCTCTCTTCAGTACAGAGTTAGAAAATCTTTGAGGATTAGCCTACCTACCAAATTCTTATTCACCTGGATACGTCACAGGTGAATAAAGACCTGGAAATAGCATTATGACAGCCTGTGAAAAACTGTGTATTGCAGAGTCTTTGTCATCTAGGTCCTTGCCTTTCTATGAGTAAGAGCTATTGCTGCCTCGTCTATGTGTTGATCTCTATGAAATGGTTTTTCAGCCTGTTTCCTAGTGGACTGAATTACAAAACTACTGCCACCTTCAGAATTGAATCCTGAAAGATGCAGAGCCCCATAATTTCCCACTGCTCACAGTGAAAACTGATGATATTCAGCAACTTGTCAGTACTCAGTCCCATCTGAGTTGCTAAGAGCTGCACAGGCAAGGGACTTCTAAGAGAGTGTTGGGGAACCAGGTGGCATTCATGTAAGTACCTGTAAATATCACATCTCTTCGGCAGTGAAAAACTTGAACATTAGCTTGTTTTGTGCCACAAACACTTCATCATAATATGCATTAAGAAGAGAGCAAACTGCCCTTCTTTTTGGCCCACATTGTTAAAATTCTTGGATGGAGACACATGAATCAGATTCTTCACACTGCATTGATGTGATTTTGTTACCCTCTGCCAAACACTGGTTCAGTAATTCCTAAAGTGCTTGTAGCTTACAATGTGAGATGATTGACAGCCATTAAAGTGCTATACCTTGCCTTTAGAGAGAGGAAAAATGCATTACAGATGAGAACTAGAAATATTAAATATGAAAATCATGAAACTAGCACTTGATTACTATTGGCTCAAACAATACTTCTTTTCATCATGTTTAATCATGTGCTGAAACTAGAACTCCTGTCCCATTAAATAAGAACGAGGAGGCTATGTAAAAGCATCCATCTTTCCAGCATGAAAATTCAACTCTGTTTACATCTCTGCTGGTGTCTAAATGAATCTATATGGACGACTCCAATGGCTCATCAGATCAGAATTGGTTTTTAATCCTTGTCTTCATGTTTCTGACCATGTCATCTATTTCTCAGAATGGTAAACGATTATTTCTCTTCTACATCCAGCACAAAGGCTATTTTCTTTTTCTGGAGAAAACATCTCCCTCTTTCTCTCTCTCACTGTTATTCTAAACCTGATGCATTGTTTTCAAGGGCTCTGGATAGCACATCACATAACAAACCCAGCTCATTACTATGCATTATCTACTGCTGCTTGCTGCCATGCAATATTTACACTTTGGCATTAAGGCAGGAGACGGCCCTCGTTATGCTGCACAGCCACTGCTGATAGATCGACACAACAGTTTTTCAGAAACATGAAGAATTGAAAATGGTTCATCTGGGGATTGCAAGTGCTATGAATTCTTTATATCTAACAGTTGGCCTGCACTGACCCAAAGGATATTAGATTTCTTAGGAGCAAACGTGCTATGCTGAAATGTGCTTAAAAAGCTCGATCTCAATGGCCTGCAGTGGCTCCCCCCCCACCCCCCGGCATCATCATTGGCCTTTGCCAGACAGAGCTTCCTCTCCCTCTGCGCAACCCTTGCTCCCTGCCTTATCACCCCTGCTGACTGCCTTACGTTCTCCATGCTGGCATTATGCAGGCGGGAGTGGAGAGGGGTGAGCACAGACACCATTAGGAGCTGGAGGAGGTTGCTCCCAAGCCTGGATTTTATTGCCATGTCACTTGGATTGTTTTTACAGCTGGCAGGCCAGAGCGACCTTTGGCTGCCTCTTCTCATTTCTGCTGGCTCCTTCCCCATAAGTCCACGTCAAATCTGTTTCTCTTGCGGTCTTTTAAAGGGCTGCTTTGCTGTCGTTGCTGCTGCCTACAGAGCAGGAGGCTCTGACCTCAGATTGGGAAGTAGAGGAAGGGAAGGAGGAAGATGAATGCTGAAGGACTGTTGAATGGCCCAGCAATTATCGTATCTTGCAGCTTTAACATCTGGACTGAGTCTGGTCCTAACCTACAGCTGCTGGCATGGGACACCACCAAAGGACATGGAAGCATTGCAGGTACCACCCAAGATGCTGTGGAGATGAGGGAGGACATGAAGTGACACCTGCCTTGCAGGAAGCACAAGACCAAATCACCTTGCCATACTAATGAAACATTTCTCTAAAAATTTCTCATTGAGGATCCCAAAGCATCTTACCTGTAAAACTTGGGAACCATAGCATCATTCTGCAGTTTCTAATTATTTTTATTTTGAGACAGATATGTTGATTCATGTCACTGTTGATCAGTGAACCTACTTAACACGTAAGATCGTCTAACCACTGAGCAATGCTGCTTCTCCAGAAGTTGATCCCTATTTCTGTCTGCAAAGTACCCCAGAATCTTTCTACGTTTCACTTCCCCGAAACATCCCCACTTCTGTGTTAGAAGCTGATTACTGAAGAAGCCTTCATAGTAGCAGAGATCAGGATAAGATTCATTTTTTTTCCACCTAGACTCCAGCAAAGCCTCTGCTTCTGCCAACTCATGATGATTTTAGAGACCTGCCCATATGGAAAGTAAACCTTGTGTGCATTGCACTGGCCTCCATCCCTGTGACCCAAACTCAGACCCTATATGCAGCAGTGCTGTGCCTGGCTCTGCCACTGCAGCTCTTGTCCTCATTTGCAGGACAATTTGGAGAGGGAGGAAGAGGGAACAGAATTTAGGGGGATGAAAACTGTCACATAGAGACAATTTTTAATTAAACTGTGCATTTCACTAACTGCTATGCGCAGAGATCTTTATAGTAATGTTGCTGTGGCAACCTTAACTTTGAGTGTCCTGACGTGTGATTAAAATCTTAGATTTAAATGTTTCTTTAACAAAGAGACGAGGTTTGGTTGTGTGTTTTTCTTCCCAGCCAGCCACTGAAATCACTGATCCTGAAGGCTGAGGGTGAGATTGTCACCTCAAATTTTAGTCACTGAGGAGAGGGATGGAAAGCCTACGAGGCAGAGAGATCCTTTTCCTGACTTATAAATGCCTGCCCCCTTCTCCCCCCTGCCCCGCATCTTCCCACTCCCTAAGGATGCTATTCCAATCAGACTTAGTAGCTTAAAAGGCCATAAAGGGAAAAATGTCAGGTGTGAGCTGCTCTGCTCAGCATGACAGAAGTTCAGATAAGAACACAAAAAATACCACATGGGGTTAGACATAAGGTTCATTTAGCCTGGTAACCTTTGCCTGGCAACAGCAAGTAGCAAATGCTTAGGATATGTATAGACTTGACCTTTCCTCACAGACACTCCCAGCCTCTGATAACCACTACTTAAATTGTCCTTGCAAATGTCCCCCAAATTGCGGTTTTTCCTAGTAAAGACCTTCTGAGCTAGGACAGGCATATGCTTTCCCTTTTTTTTTTTTTCTTCCACATAAGTGGCCAAACTTTGTCCTTTGAAGAAAAAATGATTGCTGCTTCTATTATGATGGAATGGGATCAAGGATTCAGGGCAGCCCTGTAGGCAAACAATGAAATAGAGGCATCCTAGTGTTAAGGCAAGTTGCTTTCTCCTTTCTTTTGTTCTTTCTCTGCCTTTTAAGTGAGAAAAATAAGATACAGCTCCTAATATATTTTTTCTGTATAGAGATGGGGATCTGTCCTGACATGTCCTTTTTTTTTTTTCAGTTAACTGTCATAACAGCTTCATCCTGAAAAGCTGAGGTCAGATCACCCTCTCTGATTTTAATCACCAAAGGTAATGAATGGAAAAAAGAGTCACTTGTATAGCTAAATTTCTGTCAGCCAACAACCCTGAAATATTATTCCTCAGCAATCCTTATGTCTTTTAATTTCTTTCAGGCAGAGTCCTCATTTAAGTTACTTAGGAATATGATACAGCAGAAGGATGTTATATGTTAAATAATGGACTTACTCAGTTAAATGAGGTCTACATTAATGCAACATTCATCTGACCATTTACAATGCTGGATTTCTTCATTGCTCCATCCAGCAATGGAGGTTCACTCAGTCCTTGCTTTTCACTTGTTTCAGGAAAAGAGGTGAAAACTCAGAGGATATCAATTTGGCTAACATAGGAACAACACATAATATGTACTCTGACTTTTTGGGCAATTAGTTTATGCTCTGAAGTGTGATGTTTGATTACCATTATTTATGTGTTTGTTTTATTTATTTAGTTTGTGATGCTAATGGCCATAAAATTATTGATTTTCTTATTAGACGCAGTCATAGAATATGTCCCAGTCTTTTCCAGTTGCAGTGAATTGCCCAGATTGACCATATGCTGCATGGTCTGTTCCAAACTTCCTCTCTTTGGACTCCCCAGGACCATCCATGCATCAGGACTGGAATAAGAAGAAAGAAAATATACTCTAACTTCCATAATTTTGTGTAGTTCAAACATGTCAATATATATTCTTATTCATTCAATATAGTCTTACTAATCTACTCGCTACACTAATCTGTATGTTTATTTAAAAACCCTCTCACATTTAGAGATTGGTGAGTATTTTGCCTATTTTTTTAATATGTATTTTACAGCTTTTCTATATCCTGAATTGGACAAAAAATTGTGACTTACAAAATATTAATTCATTAAAATATTAATGAACATACACACATACAGAAGATAAGCTTTGGTAAGCTGAACTGTGTAATATTATTTGTCCTGTGAGTCAGGAGGGAGCAAAGGTTAAGAGAAGTTTATCAGAAGGAACAGTAATTTTTATTAAAGAAGTGATATATTAAAAGAAAGGAACGTGACAGGAGTTATTCTAACTCCTATCATTTGCTGTATTAAGAGGTATTCTCTTGACAAACCTTCTTTTTAACACCTGTTGATTTCTTTTAGTTAATTATTATCTAAATTTGTGAATTTAAAAAAGTGAGTTTTTTCTTACAATCAAGGATCATTGCGATGTACTGACAACGGAGTCTTATATCCCCACTCAAAAGGGCACAATTGGTCATGGTTTTGAAGAAATATTTTTGAAATGCAGGTAAAAATATTGTTTCAAGGATGAAGAAATTAGCTTCTTAGCTCCCTTTCGGTCTAACAGGACTCGAGGTCCTATCTTCCACTTCTCAGTGGTGACCTTAACTACAGAATTATGGATGGATTGGAGAGGGACAGGTGAGAAGTCAGACCTGAGATGAAAGTGTCGGTTTCCTTGAAAAAAGGCTGAAGTGCAGCCAAATGCATAAATCATGGGGCAAAGGAAAAAAAAAAGCCAGAAGAAAACTGGTTGTATAGTTAAGCAGTTGATATATGTCTTCATATTATTGTATCTACGGTGTGCATAGAGGCCTCTTCCTCCATTAGGATGGTGTGAGCACTGGAAGTTGTTGAAGAAAAATTTCAAAAGTAAAATCTGAGATTTCTCACATTATTCCTCGAGCCAGGACTGAAAAGAGAACACCAAATGCAAAATCACTCTCCAATATCTGTTTTAAACAATACATGCGTTAAGCTTTGTAGTCATTAATGAGGAACTAATGGTTCTTGTTCTTCGAAGACCTGAGGTACAGAAAGAAGATCTATGATTTAGAAAACAAATTTATTATTGAAGACAACCAGTATATTTTATTTTTTTAAATTATACTACCAATATACATGTTTTCACTTCTTCTTTTTGCAAAGTTTGCATCCTCTGCAAAATGCTGTAAATTATATATTTTAAACCGTACAATTTTTCTCCCCCTTTTTAAATGTTTTTAGATTCAATGCAGTTTAACTGTATTTTATCTGCCAGAGGTAGGAATTAAAGAATTTCTTAGAGATCTAAGGGAAGTTGGAACTTCCCCCAGCTGCCTGCCTTTTTTTCTTCTTTGCGTGTCTCAGAGTTTTGACATTTTCCCTAGTGACGGTTGCTATGTTATTCCTCAGCACATTGGCTGGTGATCCTTGCATTGCCTAAGGTGCTAAGGCATATTTTGTAGAGAATATAATCTTTTTTTTTTCCTTTTTTTTTTTAAAAAAAAAAGCCTTCTTGGAACAGGACCTCAGTTAGACATTTTCCCCCAGAGTTGGTGTTAAATTTCTCATCGACCTGCAGCAGAGTCAAAAACATACAAAGTTAATAATGACCAGAAACATTTTGTACACAGTCCCTCCAACCTGTTGTCATCAAGACAGACACAAAATTATCTAGGTTCATGCAACTGCCTCATTCATTAAAGCCAATATCCTACTTCTGGCATTTGTCAATGGAGGGTCGCAGAAGGAAGAGGAAATCTTTGCATTTTTTAATAACCAGGTGTGCCATCCCTACAGGGATGAGAGTGAGTGTGAATATTAGCTTCCTAATAGCTTGAAAACCCAGTTTCGCTTCTGACATCTGAGATCACAAAATTGTCTTATGCAAAGTATAAATAAGAGAGAATTTATTTTCTCCTTGTCCGGTTCTATTTAACAGTGAATTTCACTTGTTATGTGCAAAAATCTCTTTTCACAGGTGGCCCCTTATCACTTGTCATCTGTCTTCTCTCCCAGCTCAACCTGTTTTCTGAGCACCTGAACTGCCCTATGAAAAAAAACCAAACAAACAAAAAAAAAAGGAAAACAACACTGTTTGTCCTCATTTTTGTGAACTCTGGCAGACTCAGGCCTCTGGGAGGAGTTGCCGGCAGGTAAAATTGACAGCAGGCTATAGCTGACTGCATGTCTGCCGCAAGGATCAGCTCCCACCAGGCCTGACACACGTTGTCACCCTTGTTGCACCAGCAATAAAGGATGCACAGGCTGACGGAGTCGTAGAGGAGAGATCTTTTCTGAGCATGCACAAAGGCTGACATATTGAGAGACTCGTGTTTGGTTAAAGCCCAGCACCAGCTTATATTCCTGAGTCAGGCTGTACGAGAAATAGACTTTTTGGAGTTGGCTGCTAAGTTGAGGTAAACAATGACGGTAGCAATAGAACAACAAAGACAATGAAAAAAATTGAGCTAAGTGTAAAACTTGAGGGAGGAGAGGAATGGGAAGGGTTTATTGCTGAAGTAAGAAATGTCTTTTTCCTGGATACAAAATGGAAAGTTCTGTTATAAGCACCTGCAGGGAAAAAGAAAAAAAAAGTGTATTTAAAAAAAAAAAGAGAAGAAGAGGAAAGAAAATCAAACAATTATGATGGCAACACCATCACCCACCATTTACTCAATAGCTTAGGAGTCAGCGCATTTAACGCTGGCTATAAGACATTCCTGTGTCTGAGGAGGTCTGAACCTGTTTGTACCTGTGATGGGGTTGCTAAACTCGCACCTTTATGTGCGATTCTGAGCTTTCACAATAACCGTGACTCATATTGTTCCACCAAAAGAATATACAATCCGAATTTGCAAGGTAGCTGAAAAAGAAACAAGCAGAAATCAAAAGTAGGAATTATCATAAACTGCTTATCTAGAGCTAGTTTTCATCTAGAAAGGATGGGAAAGAAAAATCACTTAATTTTAATCCTTCAGCATTCAGTTTTTCATTTGCTCCATTTTTCCCCCTGCTGTGATTGAACTTTTTTATTTTTTTAAATCTGTACATGATTTATCCATATGTCTGGGGGTGGGTGACAAACTTCATTTAAAGTTAAATTCTTCAAACAGCATACGAGAATATTAATTGGTGTAGCCAGCCTGTTTCAAGAACCCAGGCTCCGATAATCAGGTCTCCTCTGTTAATAGCTCTGCCTGATGTTTAAATATACAAGATAGGATCTCACACTATTTAACATGCATATAAAAGCATATGCAGATAATCACAGAGAAAATCCCATCCCAAGAAGAAGATGGTGCATCAGTGTGGGCACTTTACTTATTTTCACATTAGGAGCTTCGTCATGGTTTGCAAGGTGCTGCCAGTACTGGTTTTCCATTATTTGCAATGACTCTGCCTCACTAGGGTGTAACACTTAAAACTGGGCCAAAGCATTACATTTGTCATTATGAACTGAGAAAAACTATTGCACAGAAAGATGCTGAAGTAAAAGTGATAGGATATGCTATTCTGAGCAACCATGGAATATTTCTTTAACTTCTGTACTTGTTAGTTGGCTAAAGCCTTTCTGTTTTTATTTTTTTTCAATACAGATCATTGCATCAGTTTCTAACCATGTTTTATATCTCTAATCTGAAAGAAGTTGTTAAAATAGAGGTAAATGCAGATAAATTATTTTTTTAACAATCATACTATGAAGTTTATGTTCTGGCAAAAATAAAAAGATCATATCTTTATCATCAGTTGTAGAAATCTGGATTTTCTTATTGATTTCCATCACTACTTCGGTAACATCATTACATTGTACTTTGTGTGGTATCCTCCAATATAATTGCCATTTTTCTAGACATAAAAGATCAAACCAAAATCAACAACCTGCCAGCTATAATCTTATCAAAACCTGCAAAGAAATATATGTATTTCCATGAACAGAGTAATCATCCAAAATACATCAAAGAAAATGATATTATCCAGCCATGCCCTTGGACACCAATATACTTACTTTGAGGAGAACACTCATGATACCTACCTAAATAATTAAAAGAGGAATTTTATCCAACAAGGCACTTTCCCAGGGGAATATATTCTTTTGAAAGAAACATTCAAACACATCACAAGGATTACTTCCACACATTGTAGGCGCAAAGTGTTACACACCATCCTGCCCTGGAAACTGTGTGGGAAATTGATGAATATAATTAAATGACTTGTTCAATTATACATTAAACTTATATGGGAACTTCATATCTGCTCAGACTCTTCCAACCATTCACAGGCTCCAAATCACTAAATTAATCAGAAGAAAAGTCCCTGTAGGCCAAAAACATGACAAAGGGATTTAGATCATAACTGAGGAACAAGTTTAAACCTTACCAAAGCATCCTTACTGCAAACACAGTAAATACTCATGGAATAGACTCATAAAATGTTTGATGTTTCACTTGTCTCTTTGCAGCACATATTACACTTCATGAAGTTCACCAGATGTCCTACTCATGAAATGCAGAAGAATGAACCATTTAGACCATAAATAACGGACAAAACCACCTCTGATCAAGGAGATTCTTTCTCCTACAAAACAGTTACTCACTGCTATATCAATCCTGATCATCAAAAGAGACTTAAAAAAGACTTATAAAGCTGAATCTGAGAACCAGAATTCGTGACTTTGTTTTAACCAAAAACCTGGATTCAATCAGAGTTTTGATTTTCTGATACATTGCAATGTTTCTCCCATTGGCCATCAATATCTCTATGTTCCTCTACAGACATCCTTTCTGTTCCTCTGTACCAATCACCTTTTATACAGTTATGACTTAATATTCATCTAACTAAGCTAATTTGTTTTCTGTTTTAATTCATCTTTAAAACCCACTATTTCCCTTTTGTGTTAAAAAACATGCTTGCTTTTTTTCTACACTAATTAGTCTAATAAAAGGATTTGTTCTTTACTTATAACTCCTTTACGAATAAAAAATAGTACATAATTTCTACTTTTAAAAAATTTAATAATTCTTCATAATCATTATTTTGTCATTTTATTGCACGATCTTTTTTTTGGTAAAGTAGTTTAACTGAAAAAAATTTAAAAAGCCCTACTTGCTGAAAATTCTAAGTTATCTGCCAGTATGTTGGGGATTTTTTTTAAGATTGGCCTGAAAGTATACATATTTCTGTAGTTTCTTCTTACAGAGAGATAATTTTAGGATGGAACTTCAACCAAAATCCATTTCAGTCATTTTTGGCCAAGGAAAGTGTATTTTTTTCTAAAGCAATTATGAAAACTTTCATGATCTCCTGGGACCACTGGATGCCTTAAGGTAATTATCAAATGATCTCTAAAAAGCCAGTGACAGATGTGTAATTAAAGGTGATGATTAAGAGTAGGAATGTCTTACATGACTTTTGACTTCTCCAGTATAAATGCCTCTATTTGATCCAATAATCTTCAGCTGTTTGTAAAGCCAGTGGAAAGAAATTTAGACCACGATTCCTATCACCTCCTTTAGTCTGCTTTACAGTGCAGACTTTTCAATATTTGTCCTGATGATTTTCACCCTACACCCTGAACATTTTTAGATGCTTTAAGTGTTTAGCTGAGATCAGTGCAGTTGCCAATGTATCGCTATTGGAGTAAGGAAGCTGGGTAGAAGGTGAAGTTGACACACCATAAGAAGACCCAGCAGTGCTTAGATTAGGTATCTACTTCTTGATAAGTTTTCAGCTTCTGACTCCACATTTCTTAAGAGAGGCTGATTGCATGAGTTTTCATCCCCAGGATTTCCACATACGGCATGTAAACTAAATATCAAAGGTCTCTGAACTGTGAGTGATATTTACCGACAGCATATGTGTCATTAACAAGTAGCTAAGAAAAGATTGATCTAGACTCTGACTTTAAGAAAAGATCTGGCAGTTGTGTGTGTAACCAGCAGAAGTATTATCCTTGTAAAATATTGAGGCTTCATGTTTATAGCTACATGCACCACTTTTATTCTCTTTTCTTGGCTAAATCACAGCAATTTGTTTCAGATCGACCAAATCATTGTTGCTATTTTGCTTATCATGATGCTTTGTTTCGGATCATATGAAACACTGTATTACTTTCTAAACTATTTTCTAAATAGCAAATGTGTCAATCAAAGCTAAAACCTTAAAAGATACCTCTAATAAAATGGATGCATTGATTCACAGTCCACTCACTCATGTACCATCTTAGGTTACTTCAATTCTTGACATTTTTGCCTAATTAAGTGCAGCAATATGAAATTGAGTCACTTACTTGAAAAAGATGGGTATCTCTACTTTTGAGTCAAATGATAGCATAGCTAATACCAGAAATCCTAGTCCTTTCCGGAAACTTAAGAGTAACAGTAAGTCCTTGATACATTTAAATCACTTGCAGTTTGTTGGCACATGATGGCCTCAGACTCTGATCCGTGTCACTGAACTATTTTTGCAAGGAAATACCCATAAAATTAGTGTTGTGAAACCCTTGTTGATATGGTTTCCATTTCAAGTTACCACACAAATCTCGGTTACTTATCTGGAATGCATGTCCTGCCTTTTCACAAGTTCCTTCTCCTTCACATAGGTGACACCACCTTCGGCTTTAATGTTTCAGAGACACTGGAGTGAGCCATTTGAATGCTTATAAAAATATTTCTTTCCCTCTGAAGTCTCCACTCCATTGATGTAAACGTGCACGTTTGCAAAGTTTTCAGCAAATATCAGAGACACCAAAACTGTTTTTCTAAACCATACTAGGGGTGCTAGCAAACTCAACCATTCGATCTGCTGCCTCCTCATTCACATAGAATCACAGAATCACAGAATCGCTCGGTTGGAAAAGACCTCTGAGATTGTCACGTCCAACCGCTCCTGTCTCCCCCCTAAACCATATCCCTAAGTACCTCGTCTACCCGCTCTTTAAATACATCCAGGGATGGTGACTCCACCACCTCCCTGGGCAGCCTGTTCCAGCCTCTGACAACCCTCTCAGTAAAGAACTTCCTCCTTATCTCTAACCTGAACCTCCCTTGGCACAGCTTGGTGCCGTTTCCCCTTGTTCTGTTCTCCATCACCTGCGAGAAGAGACCAGCACCCACTTCTCTACAGCCTCCCTTGAGGCAGTTGTAGGTGGTGATGAGGTCTCCCCTCAGCCTTCTCTTCTCCAGGCTAAACAACCCCAGTTCCCTCAGCCGCTCCTCATCAGGCTTGTTCTCCAGACCGCTCCCCATCCTTGTGACTCTTCTCTGAACACGCTCCAGAATCTCAACATCCTTCTTATAGTGAGGGGCCCAGAACTAAATACAGTACTTGAGGTGCAGCACTCCCCAAACACCTGCCCTTAGCCTGTTCTTTTTTGGCTCATAATCTACATAACCCACACAAGAGTGGAGAGTCAAGGTCTGTGCCCTCAGTCACAGCTATTGTCATCTTCACAGGTAACACTTACCTGTTGTGTTAGAAGATTACTTTGTCTTGCTAGAAATCAGAGCTCTTGAACAACATACAATTACTGTAGGCAAACGAGATATCAGATGTGAGATTTCATTTTTTTTATTCCTTGTAATGTTGCATTCCTTTGTTCTTTACACTCCCCAAATTCCCTATGCATTCAGTTAGAAATTTATAAAAGCAAAGAGAGAGTAACTTAGCTCCTCAACTGATGTAGTTTTGCAGGAGTGCATATGAGAGTAGAAATAATTACAAAAATTATATATACAGAAAAAAATACTGGAGATACAGTTAGAATATCTTAAAAGAAACACTAGTTAGCAAGAAATGCACCACAATTATTGATTATATTGGGAAAGGAAAAATGGTGAATTTTCCTCTTCTAGCAGGTGGCAATAGCTTATTGAATACTTAAATGCATTGAATTTAAAGATATGGCTGTGAATGGTTATTCTTTGTCTCTGTCGTATTAAACCCTGGAAGACTTCATTCTGTAAATGAAAACCACACTGAAAGATCCCATTTTATTTGGGAATAGGATTTTATATTCAAAATTATCCTCGGCACTCCAATGTCAATACCCCTCCAGTGAAAATTTCAAGTGTGTGCGGTTTTAAACATTATGAGTGGAAGATGGAGGGATTAAAACTTCCAAGGATGCCAGTCATTTTAGCAACCCTCTTCCCTGCTTGTGTCATTCGCTGTAAGAGCAGAGGCTGCATTTCTTTGTGGTTTATGACATACAGCTGGAATGGGGCACTCCTTATGCAGCTTGATATTTGTCTTGTATGATTATTTTTTCCCTCAGCTAAAAATAATTTAATCACACATTAAAGACATGAAAATTCCATTGCTTTTGCAGACTAGATTCTCCAGATTTATAACCTACTTACCTCACATGGTTTTGTTTTGAGATTCTGAGATTGGCTTTATTTATTATACAGTCTATAAATTAAAATTATTCTAAATCACTCCTTTGGAACCATGAAAATGAAACCTCAGATAGGCGAGTGGATTTTTATGTCTTTTAATTAGAGCTTATGTTGAAACTTCTAATGCTATGGCAAAATGTTCATTGAACAGACTTTTCCCAACCTGACTAAAAAGGACAGTACCTCAGCTGTTTAGAGCTAAGATGTTACACCTTTTGAGTAGTTTTCAATGATAATATCAATATTCAAAATCCTTAGCTCTTACTTAACCAGGAACTTTATACAGGAAATCTGTTACTTTAGCCCCATTTTACAGATAGGCAAGTTGCGGGGAGGTGAATATGTGGATTGCTGTACTTGCATCTTTTCTACAGCTGCTTGGGGACAATATAGTCATCATTTTGTTCAGGATTTACTTACAGGCTACCAATCTAAAGTCAGGCTATGATTTGCTAAAATTACTCCTCATACTTCAAGATTTCAGCTAGTCAGTTGTGATTCAGAAAGTCTGGTCCATCTCATTCACAGTTAGCTCACCAGTGTTCAGATTTTTTTTCTTCTTCTTCTTGTCTTAAGTCCATTCTCTGTTTTTGCAGCCACCTAGACATAGCTGTTACCTATTTTCCCTCCTGTCCCCTGTCTGTGGCACATGATTTAGTCTTCTGAAGATTGAAAAAGCTTAAATTTAACTCAAGTCTCTGGACTTAAGATACCACATGCATGTGAAACATAATGGGTTATGATATGCAAGCAGCCAGACTAGATGATCTAATGATATCTTCTGGCCATCAACTCCGTGAAATTATTAAATATATGAAATTGTAGAACATAAAGTTCAGAATAATGTTAAGCCAATGGTAGTGGTGGAAACTAAGAATTGTGAGAATTAGACCCCCATATACTTGGTTTCACTAAACTCCAAGCACTAGAATTTCCCTCAGGTAATACCATTATATAGGATAATAAAAGAAAAAGAAAGAAGCTTTAGGACCACTTGACCAGTATCTCTCCATATTTGGTAAGTGCACACACTAAAACTAATATTCAAGGAATTAAATGTCTGAGAGTCAATCTAGCAAACTAAGTAAATTTTGTCTCACAGAATACCTGTAATTCAGTGGGAAAGAAGTATTCTCAATACTGCTTCAATAAGCTTATGTATACGAACTAAACTTGATATACAGACAGTTATGGATACTGTAACTCTGTCTCAGTTCTTAGTGACTATAGAGTTTTTGGCAGAATGGGAGATGAAATTACTTGTTAAATTTGGAAAGTTAGAATATTCTAATATAGTTAAATCAAAATACTTTAAAATATAATTCCCAGTTACTACAGCAAACAGATACATGCAGTTATTAACTTATTCATTTGTTTATTCATTTTCTTACTACTAATTGAAGGAAACTTTCCATAGTAATTGTTCACATTTTCCAGTGAACTTTATGCAGTGAAAAACAGAAGTTAAAAGGTCTTTGAATTTCATCAATTGAAGATTTATGGTATTTGCCCTGGTCAAGCCTTTTTTGGTATATTCTCAATGGCATATCGCTCTTTTTCTCCTCTGATAAATATCCTTACAGAGAACCTTCATATGTCTTGGGCCTGATCACAAAAAACATGTTGCAGCTCTTCAGTGGACAAGGTAACTTGCCACCTAAATTTTCATGCATACATATAATAAAATGTAAAACACAAAATACAGAGATACTCTCTTATTAATCCCTGAATTTCACAGGATCACAGAAAAAGTTTTCACACAGTGAAAAAGTTTTTCCTCATGTTCAGATTGAACCTCCTATGCTCCAGCTTGCTCCCATTACCCCTTGTCCTATCACTGGTTATCACTGAGAAGAGCCTGGCTTCTTCCTCCTGACACTTGCCCTTTACAAATTTGTAAACAATAATGAGGTCACCCCTCAGTCTCCTCTTCTCCAAGCTAAAGAGACCCAGCTCCCTCAGCCAGTCCTCATAAGGGAGATGCTCCACTCCCTTGATCATCTTTGTGGCTCTGTGCTGCACTCTTTCAAGCAATTCCCTGTCCTTCTTGAACTGAGGAGCCCAGAATTGAACACAATATTCCAAATGTGGTCTCACCAGGGCAGAGCAGAGGGGAAAGAGAACCCCTCTCGACATACTAACCACAGCCCATCTGATACACCCCAGGATGGCATTGGCCTTCTTGGTCGCAAGGGCAGATTGCTGGCTCTTGGTTATCCTGCTGTCCACCAACACCCCCAGGTCCTTTTCTGCCTGGCAGCTTT
>NW_010169990.1:0-42670 GCF_000695765.1 Mesitornis unicolor
ATTTTTATTTATATTTTTATTTTTATTTTATCTTTTTCTATTTCTATATTTCTATTATCTATTTCTATCTCCTTTTCTTTTCCCCATTCCCCTCCCCAGGTGGGAAGAAGTCATTGGGTGACAGAGCAGCTGTTTAAACCATGAAAGCACTGCAAGGTGGAAACCTTATAAATTGCTTTTATCTCTCTTGGGACATTATTATTCCTCTGTGTGTGCATGCGTGTACTTGTGTGTGAGTGTTTGTGTAACCTGATAAGATGCCTTACGGTCTATTCTGTTAATATCTCTTCTGTATGGGTCCTGCTGCAGCCAGCAGCTGAGCTGCCCTCACTGCTCGTGGTGGGTGATGGAGAATGCTCAGAATTCAACCAGGGCCCACTGGCTCAGCTGCTTTTTTTATGCCCTACAAAGGCAGGCCTGCAGTGCAGAGGAAAGCAGTGGTATTCTGGGTTGCTGGTGGTCTGGAGGAGGAGGCTGTCTTGGGTTCAACGACAGACAGAAAAAAAACCATTTCCCCAAAGAAGTTCTTTCCCTTTGCCAGAAACAGACCTGGTTTACAAAAAGCACTATGGAGCTGGATGCTGTTGCCTTGTCTAGGTATAGAAGTTGAGAAAAGGAAATATTTTATTGAGTGATATTGTTCTTACAGGGATTATAAAATAATTACTCCTTCTACCATGCTGAGGTCTTAATAGGCCCAATATCAGTGTCCTAGGCACTGCAGAAACATGGCAAAGAGCTACATCCTTCTTTAAGAAAGACATAGGCTATATCAAGAAGATGTGGAAATCCATTATTGCTGCTTTTGACGTGACATTGGTGGTTATGGTGAAGACCTGTATGAATAAATGAAATCAATAATGCAAGATGAATGCCGCCCTTTAACAGCAACTGCTGCATGGAAGTAGTTCATTTCAGAATTCTTTGCTGGACTGGAAGATATACAGTGACTTATAAATGCTTTCACTATTGGTTCTTTTTCTGCCGTGGTCATTAATCAACTTGAACTTCTATTTAGCTTACTGTTATGAATAAAATTGTGCCTCTGGTACTGCATAGCTGCAGTGTGATAGGAAACCTTCAGACCCTTCCTCCTCTCACCTAACTCTCAGTGCATCTGTGTAGCGGCAGAAAAGGAAATGAGCTCAATGGCTCCTGGCCTATCAAGTATTACCTCCATTAGCTGTTGGTACTGAGAACAGCCCATCTGGGAGAGCAGCTGCAGAAGGCTTCAACACCATCCCTTCACCTCACCTCACAGTTTTTCTGTTCCTCAGCCCCAAAAATGAGCTTGAGCTAGGAGCGATTTAACTCCATAATTAGATTCCTATTGATTGGTTCAGTCCCTCAAACAGAAGAAATATAATCTTTAGTTTCAAAGTATTTGTGGTGCTAAAGGCCTCTGTTTTGGTTTTTTTTTTTTAAATTTTAAATGAAGGGAAACTGAGACAGAAAGGAAGAGTAGCATGAGGGACAGTACTTCAGGGCTTCAGCAGTGTTTTCTTCCTCCCATTTTATGCATAGGATATGGAGGTCCTTGTGTGGGGTCCTTGTGATAGGACGGATGGTGCAAGCTGCTGATTGACTGTTTTGAACAAACTTACAGCTCTGCAGTTGGAAGGCTAATGGGTAAGGAATTATTACCTGCTCCTGGATTTCAATTATGCAATCTTTGTCTGTGGTCTTCTGTGAAGCAAGAAAATTGAAGCAGAAATGAAATTTATTAGCAGGACAAGCTGCATTATGAATGTGGTAAATGCTGATGTCTTATTGCAAATGAGGTATTCGCTAAATAGAAATGCTTTTAAAACAGTATAATCCTTCACTGTCCCTCCAGGACAAACAACTGGAGAGCAGTGATTGCAGAAATAATTTAGGTCATGCAAATCAAGCTCCAGCAGCAGTGTTTCATGCAGTGAGAATGGAAGGCTAGACTGTCCTATTAAGAAGCCTTGCAATGATAAAATATGATTAAAATGACTTAGAAGAAATTACCAAGTGGGGGTCAAGAAAGGCTAAGAAGGGCAGGCTGATCAGGAAAATGTGCTTTTAAATGGACTAATTCCAAGGGAGTATGTTTATCATAGTAACACATAAAGGGCTGAACAATAATCACACCAAAATTATGTGAAAATTATAGCCCATACGGGGTCTGAGGGTAGTTTAGTAGCTTTTTATACACAGAGCTGCTTTACATCAAGTGACATAGGGGTCTAAAATCCTTACATAATGTTTTCACGAAAGATGACAATCAGCTTTTTTCTGGACTTGAATTTAAGCGTCACTTGGAGAAATATCAAGTTACTCAGTATTGTACAGTGTAAGCAGAATGTAACAAAAGTACTGCAGCTAATGCTGCTGCAGTAAGCTTTATCATACAGGGGAGCCAGCTCTGTCATTTGCAGATCTCGGAGATGAATTTCCTTTCCAGTGGCCTGCCAGTTCAGCTGAACAAAGTCAGTGTATAATTGTTTCTTTAATGGAACTAAACAATCTGCGATACCTTTTGTGTGTGGCAATACCTGGAGGAAGCTCGCCCATTGCAGCGTTTGGTTACCACAGGCTGTGCATGGGCTCTTCACAACTTGGAGAGCATTGACTCTTCAGTGTTACTGCACAGCAGAGCTGAGAAGCACCTCTTTATAAGCTAATGGTTATAAACCAGATTGAACAGCAAGCTGTCTCTTGGCAAACATGGAGGAGCATGTCTGTTCCTTCTCCCCCCTCCTTCCCAGACACCCCTTGCTTTAATTCTCATAATTACTGCTATTTCCATCTTTTGGAGGTTTTTGTCCTGAGGGCCCAAGGGTAGTTCTGGCACATGCAACTCCCCAAAGTCAGTGACACCAGCCTGAAATCATGTGCTCACCCAACTGGTGACGCTTAGCTTCGGGCTTGCCAGTTCCAAATTAGATATTGAGGAATGCAGATTTTGGATGAGCTGCCAAAGCGGGGAGCTGGCTGGCTCTGGGGCTACATCAGCACAAAGGGGAAGGGACAACCAAGGCTGCCTTTGGCCTGGCCATGGAGCTGTAGTGGGGGAACTGAGGGCCCAATTAGATCTCTACCCGGCAGTATGATGAAGAACACAGGAGCTAATTACGTACAAGGTGTTACTGTGACAACTCACGAGGCAGTGGTGCACTGAAAACAAAGTACGGAAATGTAAAGATGAAACCAGAGGAGAAAAAAAAAAAGTTTAAAAACATGAAAGAAAGGAGAAAAGAAGTACAACAGAAGCAAGAGCAAATGAAAAGGTCAAAATACAACCTGAAAGGATGGGAGGAAAAAAAACAAAGAGTAGGTAGTGAGGGGGCACCAATATAGATGCATGATCAGAAATGAAGTGCCTGAAAGACTGAAAGATAGTTAGCAAACGAGGTATCAGGATGTGGTGTTTTCACACCAAAGACCCAGAGATGTTTTGGGTGGGTTTTTTTAATCTGACTGTAACCATCTCAAAGTTAGGCATTCAGCCCAAGAGTGTCTTCTAGGCTCTGTCTGTAGTTAGCAGAGAGAGACAAGCACCAGGGGATGCCTGGTTGGTCTGCAGTCAGTGTGGACATGGTGACTCCACAGATGTTTCCTTTGCTGTCAACAATGGCTTTAATTAAATTGGAGCTCTTTTTGTCTCCTCGCCTTCTCGTTGCTTTGTCCGGTTGTATGACTGGTGCTGGTGAAGCTGTTGTTGATGGTGTGCAGTGATTTGTGTTGGGAAATGCAGAAGAAATCTTGTTAGTCCACCTTGGTCATTTGATCTGGTGGTCACAGAGTGGCCACACAGAGCTTTGCTGACCTGCTGAGGGAGTCTTGTATGGGCAGAAATGAATGGCTAAATGAAATATCAAGACCTGGTTAAGCTGTCACTGCCAGTGAAAAGCTGCCCATTTGCTGTGCCTGAGGATGGCAAGTGACTTCACCATTGGAGATGTCTCAGTAGGGAGAGCCCTGATGGTTACTCTGACCTGGCAGCCTCGCTTCTTCATGGCCCCACTCTTTGCAACTAGCATTTTGTGTCAGCTACTTGTTTCAGCCTATGGTATATCTGGGCTGCTAAACGCATAGCAGCAGAGTAACTTAATAACAGCAGTCCAGGAGACTGTGAGGGAGCTGCTCCCAAGGAGTTTGTTGGCAGTAGTGGGCCAATGCTTTATGCGGCTTGGGGGATGTTGTATACTGTGTGATCACTGCGCGGCTCTGAGGCCTTTCACTACATCAAATGACATTTCATGTGGCAGGAGCTCATTTCTGTAAGGTCCCCCATATTGTCCCTGCTACACTCGTTTTCCCGCTGGGCTAATCACTTTGGGAGTGTAAACAGCACCAGCGTCAGCTAACTTGAGTATTTAAAAACTGTTCATATGTACAAATTTGCAACAACTAATTGCAGAAAGGGAGTTCTGATGCAGCAGCTGTCAGAGGGCAGTGAAAGTTAATAGAAACCAGCTCAGTGAAAACAGTCAGCATGTGAAAAAGCTAAAATGCATGGTTGATTTAAGTATCTGGCCAGCTTGGATTAAGTAATCTACACTGGGCACAGACCTCCAGCAGTCACTGCACTGCTAATGAGTGAAACAAGTCTCTTATTATAAAATCATTATCAGTCAATAAAATGAGCTCAGACCACAAAATAGGAGTGAGGTTCAGGGATCTGAGAATTTATAGTTTAGCCTCAACACTGAAAATGTCAGGAAATTGAAAGAAGCTCTATGTAAGTCACCACACAGTGCAACCCAACACAGAAAAACAATCCCCAAGTGCCATGGCAACACTCACGGGCTCTTCAGAAATAAAAAGCTGATTCTAAGGTAAAAGAATGGAGCCTTAATCTTTGCTCCCAGCTCTCTATGCCCACCTTCATCCCATAAGTATGGTTCACACAGCTGCTAATTATCTAGCAAAATGGAGGCAGGAAAGACAGAGGTGAACAATTGGCTTGAAGAAAAAAAATGAGCAATACAAAACATATCTAAATTAGGCTATAAAGACATAAAATAAGAAGAAAACCAGTGAGCTAGCGCTGTGCGTACCAAGCAGGCACAGTTCTCCCGGAAGGGCCCATACTGTTTCTAGACCTGACCTGGGCTTGTGCAGAGCTGTTTTCAGAGTTACCAAGAGTAGATGGATGATCAGTGGTGGCTGATTGACAGCTGACTGCGGCTGAAGTTGACAGCAAAACTAACTGGTGATTTTTCTCAGCAAAGGTTATATCAGAGGAAGAGTTTATTACATTACACCTCTCATTTGGCTAGGCTCTGCTCCTTGGGTCTTGGCTCAGCTGATATTTCTTCAGCATCTTCTTTCCCTTCCGCTTGTCAAAGCAAGGAGGTGGCTTTTAGGCAGCCGGTCCCAGCTGGTCCTTGGGCTGCCTGGTTCTGCCTCCTGCATGCATGGCTTTCTGCCTGAAGAGCTGCGGAGGGGATCTTCAACACCCTACTTCCTTTTGTGATGGTTGAGGAGTTGCTTAATCCAAACAGTTTGCTCCTATAGGGCTGAAAAAAAGGCAGATTCAGAAAGGTCATGGTAGGGCAGTAAAAAAAGGAAACAAAGTGTTGGAGAGAAAAGATTGAAGGAGGTGAAATATTTTATGTAAAAAAGCACTGTCTGATTTTTCCTAGACAAATTTTATACCCTTGCCACAGAATCACAGCATATGCATGGTCACCTGGAATAGGAACAGGCAGTTTATTGTGCTAAATTCAGACTGTGTGCAGCCTCAGGAAGACATTACTGCACCGGTGGATGATGCTGTCACAGTTTCAAGGTTACCTTTGTGACCATACAGGAGAGGAGCAGATACCATGGCAATCCAGGTTGTAGACCAGAGTCCTGAGGAAAGTGAATAATTGCAAATTCTAGAGCATGAAATGCAAAAATATTGAAAATAATTCAAAAACGCACAAAAACTATATAAACTACTACTAAAAAGAGAGCAAATCTATGAAACATATAATATAGATGTAGTGATTTAAGACACAGCAGTAGAGTTACTTAGGATAACAGTACTTACCCCTGTTACACAACTCTCTTATTTGTAGATGTTAAAATTCTTTGTAGAAATGAAGGAAATATACTTTTGTTTCACATATTACAGGTATCAAGAAGACTGAATCACAAAGAAGTCCAATGACTAATCCATGGAGAAACACTGGCTCATTGTCCATCTGGGTCTAGCCTGGACCTTTTGTATGCCAAAAATTATCTTAATCTGTAGGTTTTGTTGGAAACTGATGCATATCAGAGTCTTCTGGAAGAAACATTTGGGTCTCTGGTACATTGCCAAGGCTATAGTTTCAAGCCTAACTTATTTAGGATACCTTGCAAATGGGCTAACTTTGTAATATATGCTTACAAACTCTGTAAACTAAAAAAAGAAAAAAACCTCTATGGAGGTTATCAAATTTGTCTTAGGACACTCTTGTCCTGCTGTGCAACATAAACCAAGAGATGGTGTTGCAAAATAATGAAATTGTCTCTTAAATTACATTGTCTCATGATTCATGCAACAGTATTATCCTAGTTTTACACTGAACCACCAGTCCACGTCATACCTTCCACATCAGAGAGGCAAAATGCTAATTTTTGTAGGATTTTATCTCTTGTTATTAAATAATTCTGTTCTCTAAATAGTAAAGCATTCTGCTCTAAGTACACACATTTGATTTCACTGCATCTTGTTTCTCTATTGTTAGTCATTAAAAACTAAACGAGGAAGCATAGCTCTGGGCTTTCTCTGTTCCTCTTCATCTATTCCAGTTTGTAGATCCCAGGGGGACTATGGGGGCTTATGGTTTTGAATATCCATGGAAATACACAGATCTCTTGTAGTGACCACAGCGCTTGTCAGAAAGGTTCGGCAGATGAACCTCCATTTGCCTCCACCAGCCAAGCTAACCTCTACCTGCTGTTTGTTGTGCTGCGTCCCAGTGGACTTTGAGGAGCTTGCATGAAGCAGAAGTTGTGATGCAATGCAGTGGATGAACTTTCTCAGAAAAGCCAAGAAATCCAATACCAGATTTCTTACAGATCTTGGTAAATATGCCACAGCAAGCTGCAAAATAGTAAGGTATCCTAATTAACACTATGTATCCCAATATTGACAAATAACAACTTATTCAAGGAGGTGGTTGTATATTGCTGTCGGAATGATGCCTTTGATCAGTGTACAGAAAAGTGAGTTATATCTGAAGTACAGTTAAATACTCTGAGCTGAGCTGAAGGTGATAAAGGCCATAAATACCACAACTATCTGACATAGTAGATTATCAATTTTGATGATACCTATAAAGCCTCTCAAAAAAACCCCAAAACAACAAACCAAATATAGGGTAAAAACACCCTTCCACCCTTCCCAAATATTGTCAGGAAATGCAGCAGCTTTTACACAGACTCATCTGTTTCTGCAGAGAATTCAAATGCCTCCTTGGGGAACTGCGATTCTCAGGCAGAAGTGCCAGTGTGAGACGCTCTGTGCGACTAGCGCCAGGAAGAAAAATCAAGCCTTTCATTCTGGATGTATCTGAAGTCATCTGTGAGCAGTTCAGGAATCTGTGTGTCTTTCCAGAAGGAGATTAATGACTGCTTGTTTTCCAATCATCTGTTCATAGCGGGCAGGCTGTGTGGAACAAGTCTTGTGCGCCGCATCCTGAAAAGTTTGCTATTCGCAAAACATTTTACCATTTTCCACTTTAGGAGCATCTAAATTTAGTAATGGTACATAGCTCTGTCTCCCTGGGGGCCTCCAGTTCAAAAGTCCAGCTCTGTTTTGAATGTAGGTTTACAGCAAACAGCACAGCACGACACAGTAGTGGCTGAAGAACAACCTACGTCTGTTCCTCTAGGTAAAATCTTTATCCTTAATCTGAGGGTGCAGGAGCCCAAGTGGGATGCTTGGGAGTGCAGCAATTGAAGGCATTTTCTCTCCTCCTTTCGGCGTGGGCTTCACAGCAACAGAGACACAGGAGGTTCTGGTTCTCCCTCTAGATGGCTGTGGCCCTGTGGCTGCTCGCAGCCCCCACCACATGTTGCCTTGCTGAAAAGCAGTCACTCAGTTGGGTGGCAGCCCTGTGGCCTAGTTGCTCACCCTTCCTTTGCAAAATCCTGCTTGCAGGACCATAGCCTGCTTACACCACTGCTTTTTACTGGTTCTGGGCCCTCGGTGTCCAGGGAGGGAAGCAGAAGGAGGATCTTGCCCTCCTTGAACTCCAAAAGCAGATGTCAGGTCAAACTGGGCACACCAGCAGGGTGCAGAGGCTATTGCCGGCCAGGCTGTCCAAAGTTATCTCACTGCTTCAGTGTTTCCCCTCTTTCTGTCTGTATGAATATAATACAGAATCCTAAATACTTTAGTAACACCGTTTTTTCCCCCCTTCTTCTTCTTCTCAGTGGCACCAGTAACAACAGTAAATCAATTTCCCTAGGAACGAATTCTTAAGTTATGAACTCTAGAATTGAACAAGGAGCATTTATATTGTGTGGAAAAGAGAAGGGCTTTGTTTGAACACAACAACCAGGCATGAAGAAAATACAGAAGTATGCTTGACCACATTTTTCAGCTTCATTTTCTGTCAATAAGCTGGTGGTAACAGAATGGAATTTTTCTTCCTGAGTTTAATGCTTGTGCTGTATTATTTTAGATATGCTCCATTACCTTATGGCACAAAGGATCTGTTTTTTCTCAGAATACAATAGACTTTGTGCTTCTGTTGTGAATTCCTTTGAATGCTATGAGGAATTACACAGGGAAATGTCTCCTTTGCCAAGAAGGAATGGTGGAAAACAGAAGATGCCGCTTACGAAAATCCATGGGAGTGAGTCTGTCTAGTCACACTGCAGCATAAATTCAGTTCAATACTTATCAAAAAACAATACGTCTGCACAGTTCCACTATGCAGCCAAGTTTAGATTACTTCTTGACAGGTTTTCTAATGGGTTCAACTGTGCACGATGATAGGCTTGCACCTGACATCAGACTCAACTATTTTCACTGTGTAAAAGCATATGCTACTGTTGTGGTCAGTTGTGGGGTTTTTTGTTTGTTTTAAGGTAGAGGTACCTTTGTCTGAGCTTCTGAGGGAGAATCACATCTCCCCTTTTCATCTGAAGGTCAAAGATTGACCTTAGTTTGTCAATTCTTGAAGCATTTCATGAAATATCTTCTTCAAATATCAGAACCAAAAACCTTAAGCAACAACATGGAGGAGGACACAATGCTGAAGATCACAGAATCATAGAATAGTTTGGGTTCATCTTTGACCAGATCAGGTTGCTCGGCACCCCATCCAACTTGACCTTGAATTTTTCAAGGGATGGGGCATCTACCACCTCTCTGGGCAACCTGTTCCAGCGTTTCACCACTCTCATCATAAAAAAAAATTCTTCCTTATATCTAGTCTAAATCTACCCTCTTTTAGTTTAAAACCATTACACCTTGTCCTGTCGCAAGAGGCTCTACTGAAAAGTTTGTCCCTGTCTTTCTTATAAGTCCCCTCTAAGTATTGAAAGGCTGCAATAAGGTCTCCCTGGATCCTTTTCTTCTCCCTTCACCACAAAATGCTGTAGATGAGTAAAATTAGCATGGGTGCCAGAGTGACTAGACAACTTAATGAAAGATGCATCCATTGGGGGCTATTAAATGCAAAATCATAATGTCTGGTTCAGGAATCTTCTGAACCACAAATTGCTGTGTGCTCGATAGATATTCTGGAAACAACATCATGCACTTGCTGTGTTTCTAAATTCGTTTCTGGACATTTACTGCTGCCCACTGTTAGAGATGGGATACTGGACTGTGCTAATGTTCCCTGGCTTGGTGTCCCTGTTTCTATGTTTTTAAAGATTTCTGTGAGTTATTTCATCTTTCTTCATAGGAAAAGTTGGAGGAAGAGAGGAATCAAATGGTCACTCATAGAGGAACATGAATAGAGGTCACCAAGAGGAAAATTAAAAGAAAGTTCCAAATATTGTAATTTCTCTATGCATTTTCCCACTCTTCTTCCATGACATATTTATGATGTGAGGAGAGGCTAAGCCACTTTTGGATGCACTGTGTGTAACCTGATGAATCTTAGAAGAGTGAAGAGCCTGTTGCAAGTTCTGATCTGCTTCCAGTCCAAACAGTCTGCCTCCAAGTCAAAAGAAAACAATGTGGTCAGTCTCTCCTGCTCTCTTCACATCCCTAGTGCTGCTTCTAAATGTGTAATTTAGAAAAACACATGTAATTCTGGTCAGCCTTGCCTTAGCTAATCCGTTTGGGTATAGAGTACCTGTCCCCTGCTCCCCAACTTCCAAAGAGCTTTGTTTTCTTGATTGTTTTTGTGGTATCACTGTGTGGTCATGAAAGCTGAATCTTTCAGTCCCCATTAAATCAGTCCTGTTATTTCTGCTCTTTGTCTGCTGCTGAATGATCAGTTTTGCAGTTTCCATTTCCCAAGTTGGAGTGGCTGGCTGTCCCCTGCGGTTGGGGAAGGTAAGGACAGGGACTCCAGCCTTGTTTTCACAAAGTAACCTGGACTAAGACCTAAAGTTTGGGAAATGGTTGAGATAGTTTGCAGCTGTGGGCTCCTTACTGACATGCAATGAGACTTTGAGTAAATCTCTTATCTTTTGTGTGTCTCAGATCTGCTGTTAAAGCAGTCTCAGTGATCTATAGTTTCAGGCTAAATTATATTATGATTACACAGGCAGTTTGGATCTGGCCAGGCTTGGTATTTTCGAAAGTGTTGCATAGACAGCCATACCATATCTAGAGCAAGTTTGTCTCTGAGGAAGCTTAGCCAATTTTGTGCACTGAACTATTTAATCCCACCAGACTGAAGCTTGCTCTGCACAGAGGCAAAACTTGGGTGTCCAAGCACCCCATGGTTCAAGGTGGCTTTGCACGAAGCCAGCCTCAGTTTAGCAAGTCTGGCACTGAGATTGAGGTATTAAGTCCAGCTGGACCTGAGCTAAATCCTGCAGAGTCCTGAGTACAACTGCACTGTGCTCCTTGGCCAGCTCTGAGCATTCCTGCAATGTGGGGCATGGACAAAAGGCCACACTTGTGTGGTCCTGAAGGAATCGACGTGTTCCAGAAGGGCATATTAGCACTAATGTGGCACCAGCCATCCCAGCTGACTTTACAGCAAACCATTCAAATGCCTTGGCATCGAGTTGCTCGGTACCGTACTGCCTGCAATTTTCCATTAGCTAGGTTATTTCAGGCCTTTATTCCTCTCATCTCCCATAGCTCTGGATAATGGCAAGTTGGCCACAGCATGAAAGCAATGATTTTGCCATAACTGCATGTATTATCAGACCCTGTAACTTTTATGGTTATTTAATGCAGTCTTTCAGTTTTTGTCCACCCTTTTTTGGCTAGGCAGCCTGCATTTCAGGATCTCAGCCACGGAGCGGAATGAAATTACTGGTTAGCTCATCCCTGTAATAAGCTGTACTTAAGGGTCCTGTCTGTGGGATATGCAGAAGGGATGGGCCAGAGCTGGAAATAGGACTTCATTGCATAGAAAGAACCACAATAACAAGTACAATGTCACTGCTTAGACAGTTAAGCTCAGTAGCATGAACACAGCAGGAAAAACAGAAGTCACCAGTCTTGATAAAGCTGGTTCCTACCAAAATATGCAGTGAATTATCTGTATTTATTTCCAAAAAAGGGATACTGAAGCTAAACATGAAAGTGTTTTCAGATAAAAGATGTAATTGTAAAGTGTTACATTCAAAAGACAATCAGTGAAGTTAGTAAAGAGAACTTTGAAAATTTGTCTTCCTTTGTCTACTCTCAATTAGATTTGAAAAGTTTCTAGCACTGTGTTCTTCCTTTCAGATGGTGCAGTACCTTGGCTGCATTTCCTGAAGGCTTTTCATGACCTCCTACCGTAATTGCTTTGAAACCTACAGCAATCTCTGTAGAGTCTTCTTAAAAGAATATTATGAAAGTTAGTAATGCAACTATTCTTCCATTGACTTAAAAATGGAAAGATCAAGTTTTCTGATATTTCTGAGTGCCAAATATCTGCTTTTCTAGATTTACCATAATTTTCTTCTTTTTTGCCTTTTAAAAAAAAATTCTTGCTTAAAAATATAATAGGTGCACCAAATCGCACAACTATATCAATATTTCAAAGCTACCAAATCTTACACATGCAAAAAAGGAAGTTTAACAATCTTTGCTAATCTGTAATGCAAGATGTAGTCATTATTTATGAAGGCAGCAGACAAAGGGGAACTGCTCTTGAATGGAATCCTAAATACTACACGAGAGAAGCCCTGGGCAGCCACACAGCGCAAGCTTTCTTGTTATTAAAGCTACTGGCCAGTCTCTCAGGAGATTAACTCTGGAAGGTAGTCTCCAGCAAACTTTATACTAATTGACTGTGAACCAGATTGAGTTTTGTACAAGGAAAGAATGAAGATATGATCCTGCTATCCAGGCATCCTTTTGTACCAGCAGTGGTCGAGTTACATCAGGTCAGCACTTCCTCCCTCTCATCGCAGGTTTTCTGCACCTCTTTTTCTCACATGTGAGGAAGGCAAATGACCTTTAGTAGCTGGATGCTGTGGTGGAGGCCCTTACATGGCAGTTAGGGGAACTCCACCTCTGGATCCAACAGCACCTACAGCTTCCCCTACCTCTGGGTGTGTATTCACTTATACTAGTGAATGTGGTACTAGCCTTAATGCCTATTAATGCTTGCAAATGACACAATGAGGCCAAATTGCAATTTCCTGAAAGCTGAGCTTAATAGACACTTAAATGCTATTTGTTTCTACTGTGGCTGATAGCTTTTCCATATTGATATTCCATACTGAGCTACAGAGGCAAGGTTTGACAAGGATGGGATCTTTCTGTCATCCATACAGAATCCATTTTTGGATATCCCAACTCAGAAGAGGGGGGGACTAATGGCAGAGTTAAATGAGAAGCACAAGAAGAATGCTCAGACCTCAAGAAATAATCATGAGGGCACAGACTCTGAGGAAAGGCAGGAGGAACTGAGGTTATTTTCTGTGGAGAAATGAAGAGAGAGAAGTGACGTGATGTCAGCCTTCAAACATGTTTTGTTCTGACACATTGAGGCCTGCCAGGGAGAGGACAGGAAATTGTCTGACCTCTGTGTTCATGTTGGATAAGACCAGAAAAACTGTGCTAAGGGGGATAATGTAAGTGCAGCATGCAGTTTGGGTACTTGTGAAGATTTTTAATGGTAAGGGTAGTGAAGGACTAGAGTATACATCTTAGGAAGCAGATCTCTAAGTTCTAGAGATCTCTAAGAGGAAGCTGGAGAAGCATCTGTGAGAAGTGGCATAAGTATGGTCTATCCTCCTGTGGATAACAGGATGAACTTGAAGGCCCTCCGAGGTCCCTTCCTGCCTGACATTTATGAGTCTGTTGCTATATAAAGATTTCCAGGGTATTTCAGATGGAAATTTATTAGAAAAAATCTGGGACATAACTGAACCTACTGTTAGCTCTTCTCTGTGCTGAATTTTCTTCTGTCATCAACACACCAGGCACAAAACACCTACAAAGCCCTGAAACAGCTGAATGAAGGCCCAGTGTGAGGACAGCAAGAGGTACCACGCCGCACCCCTGAAAACGGTGGGAAACTTTTCAAAACATTGTGAGGAGGAAGAGACTGGTATCAGCCAAAGCAATGGATCTGAATTGGATCTGGATCTGAATGATCTGTTCCTATATTTGTTGCCATGCTACATTCTGCAAAAATAATTTTAAAAAACCCAAACAAAAACAGGAAGAAAAGCACAAATGTAGTGGAAGATGCTTTCATCTCCCTAAGGTTTTGATATGTTCAAACTTTTTAAGAACTGGGGAATAGTTTTCACCATTTCCCCCTTTTTTCATTTACTAAAAAAGCTCAGTGCTTTGAACTTAAAAGGAATCACACAGAAATGACGGCTTTATGAACATGACAAGGAGAATGGTGTCCGACATTCTTTTCCTTTAGAAGTATGTTCAGGTTTTCTTGTTGTGAATGTAGGCATGCTAAATTCTCCATTCTTTATCTTAACCACATACAGCAGAAGCTGCCTTTATGGTTTACATCAACATAAAATATAAGCCTGTTCCTTGTGATCCGAGCAGAAGGATTCTGCATGTCAGAGCTTTATAAGGAGTTTAACTTCAGGAGAGCAAGGTCTTAAAGGTCAACTACAAAGCACAGAGAAATTATACTTCTGTGCCCTGTAGTGAGCTAAAGGGGGAACGCTGGGATGTAGACTGTATTCTGGGGGGCACCTAAGAAACCAATTATCAATTCTATAAGCTTTTGTCTTGTGCTTCCTTCATCCTCTACTTTTTTGTCTCCTCCCTCTCCCCATTCTGTAACTCCCATGATGGGTGTAACACTGGCTTTCTGCAAGCACTGCATGGTTCAGCTGGGGTTTCTATCCTGATAGAGCAGTTCACCTCCAAACAATTCTTGAAAGTGTGTTTCAAATGGCCTTGGGCATTTTGGCTTGAAATTTAGAATACCTTATGAAAAAAAAAGTTAGTATATTAGCTTCATTGCTCAACTCAATTATGTTTTCAGATACACTGGGCTTTCCTTCAGGGTGACTTTTGTTGTTGTTTGTAATTTGCATATCTTTGTCCTCACCTTTAGATTAGAAGACCAAAAATGCCGTGAAGGCTTAGAATCATAAAGCAACTGAAGATGTTGCTTGGTGCATTCCCTTTTTTTTTCTTTTTTTTCCACCTTAGGTTGATAGCGTTACATCAGCTTAGTGCCTTACTTATCATTGTGTGAGAAATTCAAATTAAAAATATCAGACAGTTGTAAATTGCTGGTATACGTAGCAGTAAATTAAAGAGCAGGCATCAACAGAAATAAAAGCCTGAAATGAACTGGAGTTCTGAAGATGCACTGGGAAACTGAAGAAAGACATCAAAGCCAGCAGAAAAAAAAAATTAACAACTTAGCAAGGAAAACTAGCTTTTAAGAAAAAGACATTGGATTCAGCAGAGTGGTGCATGGCCCATAGAGGATAAAATTAATGAAGAAGAACAGCAGGGACCACAATAAAAATGGTTGGAAATGAATACCCCATGGAAAGTAGTTGGTACAGTGTTTGCTAACAAGACTTACAGAAATTGAGCAATAATAAATGCTCAGGAATTGTCTGAAGATGAAATCATTTGCTGTTTAATGTTGTTATAATGTTGCCTACATGTCAGGGAACAACCAGCCTTTTAAGCTACTCAGGTCACAAGATTCACGAACCAGCTTTTAGTGCTAAATCACAAGGAATTCCCTGTAGTTTTTAATACTTAGTTATATGACAGCCTAGAGGGTCAGGAAAAAAAAAGGGTGTAAGGCATTAGTAAAATTATGTCAGGGATTATCTTGTAACCCTTACTTATGCTTTGAGTCCCATTACCATTATGGGATGCAAGTATCAAGTGGGTGTTTGAGGGATGCTGATACATCACATGCTAAAGCAAAACCTGTTTCCCAGGCTGTAGATCATTTTGCCGTACACTCTTCTGTGTGGATTTGGACTCTTGTTCAATTCCAAGCAGTGTTATTGATGGTGATGAATTAGGTGAGGGTTAACTCCAAAGTACATTTATCACCAGCAGCACCTGCAACACCCTCACACAGGTTAGTGAGCCCGATTCTGATCCCACTTAGCCTAGTTTTATTCCAATGCACTGCAGCAGTGACTCCTGGTTTGCTGCCATATCAGGGAGATCAAAACCAATATGACTCAGGCCGTCGCTTGCCAGTCTATTCTAAGTAAGACTATAATAAGAACTTCCACAAAGGAAGCTTATTTTGCTAATATGCAAGAAAAGAGAAAAAAGAGTAGGAAAAGTGCATCTTTATAGACATTTGTTCCACTTTTTTTTTGGCTTTTGAACTGAATATGTCTACACAGACTATGAATATTTGCTCAAGGCAGATCTGACATACCTATGAGATACCTGTGTTAATTTTAATATACTTCATATTGGTAACAGCAGCAGTAAAGATATGACAGCACAGGCTAGCAACTGGAGTACAAGCGGCCTGGGCACACATAGTAGCTACTTGCCCATGCCACCACTTTTTTGTTATGCTTGATAACTAGCTTAACACTAGTCTGGATGTGCTTACCTGCTGTAAAGTCATTTTGCCTGAAAAGGAAGATAGGAAAAAAGAAATACACCTGAAGAGTGTGTTCTGGTATGAGGGATGCAATTGTCTGGTTCTTGGAGGCACTGAAAACCTGCCATTTCTGCATGGGCCCCTAATCAGGAGAAAGAATGGCTTTGTGCTTGAGGAAAGCACTCCCAGCACAGGATTATCCTCAGGTTATATCTCAAAGAAGAAATATTCTGTTGCCCCAAATTTGTTAGCAAAGACACAGTGTTTGTAGTATTTTATTCTTGGAAAGGCTTAGTAATTCTGTTGAAAAGACAGGCTATAAAACAATTTCCACAGTGGCTGCAGCTATGGGGCTATACCCAGCAAATGCCTTAGGCATACAACTTCACCCAAATGGGACAGGCTCGCTCATGTGAATGTTGATATTGCATGCATTTCACAGCAACATGCCCTGTAACTGGATTGTGCTCTACAAGGTCATGCTATTTGCCTCGCACACTGCTTTTAGCACAAAACCACTTTGAATGTTAGAAGATGCTCAGCTATTCAGTTCAGAAGTCATTCAAGAAGCGATACATTGTGCTGCAGAATATTAATCAAGTTATATGTATGTATATTTTCTCTTCTGAGAAGATTATTGCAGTTATTGCTTTAAGGAGTCGCTAAGGCCACTGTTCCCTTTCCTCAAATTCCTCATTGAAACATATGTCTTTTAGGAGGCCAGTAAGAAATCAGTCTATGTATAGCAGGCAAGAAAAAAAGAGATCTGGGGAATACGTAGTGACCAGCCATCTACATAAATCATAAGCTCATACTTCTTTGCTCTTCCTCTATTGCTTCCCTTTTTTGAGCTAAAGGACTATGAGTAAAACCTTGGCTTAACTGAATAAAGAATTAAAAGCAATTTTAAAAAGATGTGGGCAGTTTCAACTGGATCTTTTTGGTCAGCCATAGGAAAAATGGCAAATGCACCACGATGATTACTTAAAAATCGGACAAGAAGGCCATGCACTTCTAGCCCCGGACTGCCTAAACCCTGAGCCATGGGTCAAATGAATGGTACAGCTTTATGGTGTTGCCTTTAGGGGCCTTATTTCTGCTGCACTTGTGTGGCTTTTTAATATGTTTTGTGGGCAAGGAAAAATTTCAGCATTATTTTCTCCTCATTCAGCATTTGCAGCCTCTGGTCTGGTTTTGCTCAAGTTCTTTTGGGGATATCACCACAGGGTTCCAGAGACAGGTTCCTGGGGTGAAAGTGTAAAAGCTTACTCCATTCTTAATTACTTCTCCAGGACTTTCAGGTTCTTCCCTGGACAAATGTAGGACTGAAAACTCAAGTTCATTGTAAAATCATGTCTGGAAAATGGTAATCGATAGTTCACCAACAGACTGTACAGAGATACGTAGTAGGTTTGGACAGGGGCCGCTCTGGGTCTGGTACTTTTCAATGCATTTGTTAACATCTTGGATGATGAAACAGCTTAGCAAACTTGCAGAAAACACCATTTGAGGGCAGATTGTTAGTAAACTGAGGGAGAGGATGAGAATTTAAAAATAACGTTGAGATATTGGAGATATAGGAGAAAAAAAAGATAATATTTTAAGAAGGTAAGTATAAAGCATGCCAGTTAGACAAGGATATAGGGGCTTCTGTTGCAGCAAGAAGGATGTTTTTCTTGATCAGATATTTGTAAACAATTCTAATGATGACATCCTTTCATATACGGCATAAAGGGACCCTGCTAGCCAACAGCCTCAATAAATGGAGAAGACTTGAGGAGCACCATTCAAGTAGCTGGCTTAGCCCTCTAATTTCTCAGGCTCTTCCTCTTTCCTCCATACTCCTTTTGGGGATGCAGGCAGGCAGCATCACAGCTGATGTTAGTCACCCCATGCCCCAGAGAGCCCTGTCCTGAGCCACCTCAGCTTTGCTACTTCCTACAGAAAGGCTCAAAGAAGAAGAGAGACTGTTCTTTGTCTTTCTTGGTGTGAATTTGCCAAACATAACGGTTTTGACCTTTTTTTAAGCAAAATTTAAGAACTATGCTTTTATGATTTTGTCCCTTCATCTGCCTTGTCCTTGACTCTAGTGGGTTTAGGAGTTGAGAATGAACTATAGCTGATCATGTTCAGCACAGACATTCCTGTAAGAAACGTCTTTGTAGACCTCCTTGGGCTGTCTCCAAAGCCAGGTACATAATAGACCCAGTCCCATGATGGCTATCAGACTGCTGGAGGCTGGGCACAGACTTACAGGCCATGGGAAGTGGCTCAGTTTCATTTCCCTTGAGCTTTCCCATTAAAATGTGGATTGCCGTGTATTGTACTAGCCAAGTGTGCTGTCTGAGAAGCCTAAGCAAGTCACCCTACATAGTGATTTGGCAGCTTATCTGAAAAGAGGGAGTGGGGTTGTGTCTTTTGTGACACAATAGTTTTAGGGTCTGATGCTCTTGGCACAGTGGCTAAAACGAAGTAATTATTTAGAGGTCCAGGCCTGAATGAAGAGAGAAAAGTTGAAGCAATAATGTTTTTGGACTCTTCATGGCTATGACATGAGTCATTTGATGTCATGGTCCCCTGGTAAAAGTCTTGATCCCAGATTCCTCTTCCTGGACATTACCACACACACAGAGTGCACAGTGCAAGAAAGGTCTCCCTCATCCTGTCTGGCTTTTGCCATGTCCGTGGGTGCTCTGACCCTGTGTTCCCGGTTTAGCCCTGAGCACACTCAGGAGGGAAGATGAAGAGGGGTGCTCTGCCCTGGCAGACCTTGGGGAGAGGAGGCATCACCTTCCAGCTGGGGGCATGGACAGCCCTGCGCAGGAGGAGGTAAGGAGGCAATGGAAAAGCAAGAGGAATGTGCTCTGACAGGCTTCAGCCATTAAGCTGAAGGGCTGCTGGGAGAAGTAAGGGTCCTGGGACTGTAAGAAGACCTGGCAGTGTGAGAGCCTATGGAGTGGATGTGGGGCCAGAACTGATTGCAGCAGCCTACCAGAGCACTGCCCCATGTCCTGTGCATTGGTCTCCAGCTATTCCTGAGCTAAGTAAAAATAGCATTTGTTTCATCTAAGATCTTGGTATTTATATTTCAGGAGGCAGAGCTTAATTTCTTCATTAACCTGAGTAAATAATTAAAATTGTCCCCAACACTTAAAGGGAAAAAGCATTAAAAAATTAACCTAGTGTATGGGAACAAGATTAAGTAAAAAAATATTAAACTACTTATGTGCATCACTGTTTATTGATGTTGCTGTCCTGTCTGTCCCTTGTTAACTGAAAGGAACATTCTCCTTTCTTTTAAGTCTATATTGTTTTATGTTTATTACATCTTGTCACCTTGTGGCACATCCAGCTAGATTTGCTAGAATTGGATGTTGATATTAATAATTACTTGTCTACGCTAAATGAAAGTGCTAATGAAGTCAAGGCCCCTCTGGGGGTAGGGTCTGGGCTTCCATTCCTATGCAGGCATAGCAGAATTTTTGGGAAGAAAGCTAACACTATCTTCACAAAAACACTTATCTTGAGTGATAATACACCATATCATCTACCTCAGCAAATAGTAACAAGTGCTACAGAGCAGCAAGCAATTTGTGAAACACTGAAGGAGGAAAATAAAATTGCTGCAAACTACCCAAAGGCTATGGAGCTTAGCTCAGCATGTGGTTGAACCGAAGGCAGAGCTATTTTAAATAATTGATAGTGCTGTAAATGTACATGATGCGGGACAGGAAGAGGTCAGCGCCTAACACGTAATAAGCCCTTGCCTGGAAGGTTTTATGGCCTGATAGTGCAAATGGAGGAAAGCCCTGGTACCTCATCAGAGGAAGGGGCCACAGACGGTTGTATGGCCTTCGGAGCATAGATGTCGCCAGGAGCGTGGGGGTGCAAATTCAGAGATGAGGCCGGCAGCTAGAAACGAGCGAGGGGAATTGGCAGAAGGTCAGATGCAGTTTGGAGGAGGCAACCAGATAATTCAGAGCTGTGCCATTTTAAGCAGGCTGACTAAGACATGTCACTGATTCAGTGGCGATGCTGGCATGCCAGCAGAGCTTTGGGAGCTCGTGTGAAACAGGATCAGGTACTCTGAACCCCAGGTCTGGTGTGATCTGTGCAGACGAAGAATCCTGCAGCTGAGACTTCCTCAGCTCAGATGTAGGGAGATGAAGGCAGTGGGTGGAAGGGTCTGAAGATGACATGAGTTATCTGAAGCATTAGGATGTAGTGAATATTTCACCACAGGCTCAAGAAGCTTTGCTGGTATTTCCTACCACATTATACCTAGATGCAGCTTAGTGCGACCTGTGCAACCAGACGGAAACGGTGACACTCCAAAAGCTTCTGTAAAATAGCCTCATCCTTCTGGAGCTGTGTAGATGCCATTCCTGTTATTGCCGTTGCCCTACACATCGATTGCCCTTGGGCAGCACCACAGGTCTGGAGACCCACCTTCTATACCTTGAGGGCAAGAATTTGGCCCAAAGCGTGCCGTATCTGAACCAGGGAGACATTTTTCCTCCTGATGCTGATCTCTCTTCTGTTGGCGTTCACAGCGTGGGACACCTGCTGACGGTATCGAAGCCTCAGGGGGCAGGGCGATCGGTGCCAGTGAGACAGCTGGTTGCCATTACATTATTTACTCCTTACCCTGGAACATAAAAATAATAATGAAATGAATGTTGCTTGAAAGATGGAGAAAACAGCAAGCAAAGAAGATTTTTTTATACCTGACAGGTTCAGCTCTAACGTATTTGCACCTTAAACATCTGCCTATGTGTAAAGAATTTTCATGCATTCAGATGCACAGAATCAAATCCTCAGTGCAATACTCAGCAATTACCCTAACCATTTTCTGATACAATTAACTCATACTGCTTTAAGTAATTTATCAATATTTTAAGAAGAGGTACTTTTGGTAAAAAAATCCCCAACAACTTTCTCTTTTTCCCCATTTAGCAGAGATTTTTTGAGGATAGCTCTTAACACCAATTTAAAAACAGAGTTCCCCATTGCTCTCCATAACATCCCAGTTCTGAAAAGTGGCGTGATACCACCATATGTTAGCTTCTTAAAAATGTTGTATTTAACCAAGCAACGAGAAGTCAGTTTTGTGATACAGAACAAATGTAAAGACATATGGTGAGTAGACCTGCCTGGGGAACACCAAACTTTCTGGTTTGTGGAACAAAAATGTCTCAGTATTTTCACTGCCTACTCCAGACTCTGCTTCCAAGAGAGCCTGTAAAATCAAGAAGACATATGGGGCAGAATTCATCTCACCTAGCTTGAGTCATCTACAATTCAAACATCTACATCTGAGCTAGGCACCTTGGGTATCTTTACCATCAACAGATAGAAAGGCACTTTAAAAGAGCTTGATTTATTAGGCCTAATTTAGGTGTCTAGTTTGAGATAAGATTAACCACTTTTTTTTAGAAAGGTCTGTTTCTCCCATTGGGAATAGCTATGCAGAAAGCTTAGTTGACTGATTGAGATGAAAACATCCACAACGTAGACATGTATTTTTGTTCAGAAGAACCTCACCCATGGGCAAGATTTCTGGACCTAGAAGATGCTGAGAATGTCTAAAAGTGCAGATGTGTGGTATAAATTCCACAGAGAGCTTGGAGGTTTCAATCTCATGGAAAAAAGTACCCCGATCATCAAAAATATTTTCTGAAAAACTAATTTCAATAAAAATTTGTTTTGTTTGTTTTACCACAGTTTCTTTTTTTTTTTAATAAACAAGGGTGAAATTGGTGCAGTTTTGCAGTGTTTGCTACAGCTTGGTCCTCTGATGGAATATAGTCTCCTGCAGGTTTCTCTAACACTCCGTACTTTGCAATTTCAGGCCTCACTGTTTCAGAAACATTCATATTATTTCTTGAACTTTGCAAGATACCCTAATGACAAGATGAAATATGTGTAGCATGAGCCGACTTTGGGAAAGCTTGGAAAACGTATTTACAAAGTATGTTCTGTCTTTGCCAGTATAACATTTTATGCCATAAACAGAGTTGCTAAAGTACAAGCCCTCTTTATTCTGTTAAAATGTCACAACAGCTTCTATCCTGGAGCTTCATTCTTTGGAGCACACCCAGGCATCCACATTGTTTTGCTGCTGTTGTTCTTCTCATGGTGGTGACGGAAGTCTAGCGATTTTGGTAAAGAGAAATGAAGGACTCGTCTGGAATAAAAAATAACTAATGAGGAAGCAAGGGAGAGGTTGATAATACCTTCCCTCTGCGGGGAACCATCACAGGCACAACAGTGACTTAAGCTGATGTCCTTCACTTTATAAAACTGCTTAGCTCTACTGGCTCCCCTTGGCCTCTCTTCTTTAAGGTCCACCAACTAGATTTTCCTTTTTCAGA
Organism: Mesitornis unicolor; assembly: GCF_000695765.1. NCBI lineage: Eukaryota > Metazoa > Chordata > Aves > Mesitornithiformes > Mesitornithidae > Mesitornis > Mesitornis unicolor. Next base: position 22,484 of record NW_010169990.1, read on the forward strand.
CAGTGAGGGAACATGAGGTACTCTGCGCCTTCCCCCCCCCAAGCGGTGATGTGCTCTGTGCTTGTGAAATTGTATTTCAGCAGAGCGGGGAGGAAGAAGCCGCAATATTGATTTGGAAAACTGCATTACATTAATGACAGCTTCTCTCTTTTTGGTTTAATTATAAAAATCAGTCATGAATGCAGATCTGTTCTTGTGTCTGTTGAAAACTGAAACTTCACTGAAAGTGGAATTAAAGCCCTGATTGCTTAGGCAGTCAATGGAATATCCATTTAAAACTGTATTTCTTGTAACAGGAGTAAGGAATTTTGTAAAACGAATGCAAATACAAAACATTACACTTTCAAATAGGATATGTATCAACAGATATTAAAGGTTCAATACAAAAATTTCAGGCCAAAACATCTTCACCTGGGAAAACAGAGTTCATATGCTGAAGGCACAAAGATAAGGCCCACACCTGCTTGATTCCTCTGCACAAGAGTTCCCCACTGCCTCAGCAGCATTTTGGCATGAAAAGTGTGGGTGAGGTGCCTAGATTGTGTGTAATTCCCTGAACTGCACTTTTTTTGTAGCTAACTTTATATAAATGGATTATGCAGTTGAGTTTTCTGCTTTCATAGGATCACTGTGAACATCAAGAAACTCACATTGGCTCATGATTTTTGTGTTCACTTGGAGTCAGAAGCATGAAAGCCCATACTGTTCAATATCACTATTATCTCTTTCCCATTTAAAGTCACTTTGATATTCTCTTTTAAATTCTAGGTGAAATGTCAGCGTTTTGAAGTCAGAAAAACAATCCACAATCTATCTACACACAGCATATACTAACATAAAAACTAAACAAACACAGGGAAATGACAAAGCAACAGCCCTTCAACATATGGGCAGAATTATTATCTAGGAGGTTATTTTTAAATATCAAAAACCTTTATCTGTCCTTAAAGTTTGCAGTTGTTTAGAGGAAGGAAGGTATTCTGGTGCTGCTAGCTTTCTTCTGATGCTGTCTGAGCTCTCTTCCGGAAGATCCATGTGATGTTCAGAAATGTACACTCATGACTAATTAAGTTGCCTGCTGACTACTTCTGACACACATATTCTTCAACATAACAAATTCAGCAATAAAAAGATAGCAAAGCAAGTAAAAATTGCACAATGAACTCTTTAGCCCTAAATATGAATCATTCAGATTTAGTTGAGAAAATATTCCATTTAATTGTTTTCCCTTTGAATCAAACACAAATAAAACACAAATGTAAATATTTATTTGAAAAATGGTGGCTCTGCTAGCAGCTACGTCAAGCACTCCCAAATGCAGGGCAAATTTTGATCTCAGTTTGCAGTAAGATTATTGCTCAAGCCAGTGGGAATATTGTGGGGGAGTGGAAAAAGGGCGTTTCACTCTATTGAACAAACCTATGTAAGGTTGCACCTCACTGAAGCTGGAAAATCTGAAAAAGAGAATTTTCTACAAGTGAAAAAAAAAAAAGTCAGGAGATCATCACCTAGAAGAAAGGAAGAGAAATATATCTGACAGATGGAAATAATGATAACCCTCTTGCAGCCCAGCAACAAAGTGACAGAGCTGGTGATTAAAAAAAGCAAGGACAAGGCTTGAAGAAGCCCTGAGAAGAGCCTAGCACAGAGATCTGTTCTTTGACCCTTGGGCAGCAAAATGGTGACTTCTTGTTTGGTAAACCTCTAGGTATGAAAACGGAGCTTTTTAAGCTATTTGGAAGTAGAGACCTGTGACCCACTTCAAGACTTCTTGTCAAATCATGAAAGAAGACATTTAACTTTGGGTAATGACTCAGTTCAAGAAGTCATAAGAATAATCAATCGCATAATTGCTTAATATTTCAGTGAAGATAGCCTCAAACCACATGGCCCTTTAATAATACAATGCATGCTCGTAGCTCCTGCCAGCCAAATATCTAAATGACTTTCTTAGAAATTATATAAGCTTCTCAGCAGATAAGCTGTTATTTAAAAGATGGACATGACAACGTGCATGTATGTTAAGAGATTTATACAATTAAACACCCATTTTAAAGACAGAGCCAGGACATAAACCAGCCATCCTGACTCTCAGTCCTGTATTGATATCAGCTGGACCATTTTCTTTTTCATCTTTTGTAACAAAGAATTCAGCTGATTGTCAGTATTGTATAGCAGTGGTTTCCAAAATGTGCAGGTAAAATTCTCTGCTGCATCTCCAGGATGATATGAATGATGATGATATCTCCATACAATATGAATGACGTAGGCCTGGGGGCTCTCCTGATTGTACACCACCAGTGGTGTGTATTGGGTAGCTCCCAGTTTTCAAAGGTATTGCAGCTTGAACCCAATAACCAAATAACACCCAAGAGCCAGCCCTGCCCATGATCGCCTTCCTATCATTCCCTCATGACGGTGTTGGTGCAAGTGTGCAGGTTTTACCACTGTCTTCAGCAGTGCTTTAATCAAAGGAATATTGGCTGCTGCCAATTTTGTGGACCTCTGTTGTTGTGCTGTCAATATGGTATCTGGGATAAAGGAACTGAAATGTGATGAAGGTGACGCTGTCACCTACTTCTGAATCCTTTTTTCTTTTACATATTTTTAGGTTATACATAAAGCATAATCAATAGGTCAAAAAAACATAAAATGACTAAGCTGTTTTTAAATACTACCCTTTGAAATGTTCTCTCTCCTGTAGCTAAAGCAATGTTCGATAAATATATGTACCTAGACACAGAACGGTTGAGAGTGGGCTCCTTTTTGAGCCTTTGGATGTACACTTCTCAAGTGAGTTCATACTACCCACTTATGGTCAACTAATGGGGTAGAGCTTGCAGCAGCCAACCTCCTGACCTACCACACTGCCTCTGACTTCTGATGGTCACATCGCCATAATTATAGAACAGGAAATTAAAAAAAAAAGGGGAACGGTGGTACTTTCATGTACATAATATGATTTTTAATAGAGGACAAGTACACTGTTGATGCAGGTGACTCATCATGAAGACTCACATTGCATGTGGTTGACCCAAATGGCACAATTTCAGATTCTGACTGAAATGTACTGAGCTGCATGTTTCTGGCCCATCACTGTAGTTTACAATTGCTAAAAATATCTGTGCACTGCACAGATGGTAGAGATCAGTTAGTCCAAAAGAGTCACGAAGGAACAAGTTTTAATGATAGTTTGGGATTTTTTTTGCTTGCATGTTCCAATAGTCTTTTAAGGTGACTGATAAACAGAAAATGAGGAGAAAAAAGGGACACCAATCTTTGTGTGGAAGGTAGGAATGTTGTATTCAGGGCAGCTGCCAAATTTTTTTAGATCCATCTGTGCCCAAACTTCAACACAACTTTTTTCAGGACAGCATCCTGCCTGAGTCTCACCCCTACGGAGCACTTCCTCACCAAGAGGACAGGCCTTGGAAATGGTTGAAGATTATTGCCATTTCTGTGAGAGAGGTGGAGATACTTACTGAACATGGTGTCCCTAGTGTAAAAAGCTATGGCTGTCTCTTCCTTGCAACTCCAGTTTCCTCCTACTTGCACTTTGAATAGTTTGGGCTATGCTTTAACCTGGACACCTGGCAAAGACACCAATACACAGGCTAGCAGGGTCAAATCCAGGCATCTGCCTGAAGGTCTGACTTTAGAGTTGCTTCTGGAGCTGGAAGAATGTAGAATAGCTATGACTCTGGCACAAGTGTTCCTTTATAAAGGACAATAAAGATAACAATCAGAACAATTATGCAAAACTCACTAAAACTTTCAGGAATTTACAAGTAGGTACTGGTAAATATTCAAGTAGCAATTGGTGGGATTGCAAGTGCAAGTCCTTCTTTTTTAATCCAAACAAACCGGAGAACAAATGCCAAGAGACCATGAGAAGAGTGGTTGCACTGATATAAAAAAGTGCAGCTGAAGCAAGAAATGGTTGCTGAATGTTAGCAAATACAAACAGTGTGGTAAGGAAGATCTATAAAAATAAACACCAACAAGCCAAAGGAGAGGGAATAAGACTTCACTCTCGAATTGTAGGTAACTACTAACATCAGAAGGCACCTCCATTATCTTCTTATTGAATTATAACCAGAGAAAAAGCTGTTTGAAAAAAACTGAAAACCACTGTGTGCATGTTTATACTGTTTTTAAGAAGTCCTTTTCCTCAGCAGTTATTGGTCTCTCTGTTTCCATTTCGGCTTTCTAGTTGTACTTGACTCATGGCAGGTCAAAAAGAAGAAAAGGTGGACTTTCTGGTTGTTGACAGACAGTGTTTGTAATGCTCTAAGGCAGTGCCTCTGCTGGTGCCTTCCCTCTGTGCCTGACTGGGGATGGAGGGGGAATTGTGGCTTATCCTCATCCTACCCACAGCCTTCTTCAGGCCTGAGAAGCTGACTCCTGCCGTTGACCAGCCCATTATATCAAGAACCATTGCTAGCATTTTGAACACATGCCTCCATGCTCCATCTCATGCTGTCAAAGCTGCATTGTGATCTTTCTTCAGTTCTCCCTTAAAACTCTCTTTTTGCCACATTACCTCCAGAAGTTTGTGTGAGATCTACTAGATTAAAAAATATGTTTCATCACTTCCTTGGGCTTTCTTCCCTCCCTGGTTTTCTGCCTATCCGATGCACCTTTTCTTAACCTTAAACTGTAAGTTTTTTGGGCCAGGACTGTCTTCTCGTGTGGTATTTAAACAAGGCCTCATACAACAACTGCATTCCTGACATGGACACCTCCTGGCTTGCCAGAGCAATACAAATCAACTGTGACAGTTGTTCATATACTGAATTCAGGTTTTGCTGGACTTAGATCTACTCCTAGAAACATTCTTAAGATCAGGATCAATGTCTTGTCAAGGGCTACTCTGAACATGAGTTTAGTGGCAAAACCATGCATCCCTGTGGGCAGGCCATCATCTGAGAAGCAGCAGATAAAGACTAGACCTTAAATGGCATTTAGGCTCCTAACTCCTATTTAAGTGACCAATATACCCCAATTCCAACAGGAAGGGAAGTTCCCAAATATCAGTTGTTTTGTTGGTTTTTTTTTAAATTGGTAGTCTTTGAACACTCAGGCATCGTACAGCCAGGCAGTAACTTGAGGATTTGTATCACTTTAATGAATGGATAATATACAGCTTTCCTAAAAGATCAAGAAACTTCACAGTTGCCTTATAGCCCATGTGTGAAAAGGGTACACCCCTCTGGTGTTCATTAGAACATGTCTCTAGAAAAAGCCAAAACATTGGCTGTGGTTGCTTCACCGGTTGTTGTGCAACCCAGCTTTGCATTCAGAAAAGCATTTGAGTCATGAAAGTCAATAGTTACAGAAACTGTGGTGCCTTGTGGGAAGAAGACAACAGCAAAACAGAAGTGAGGGTGAGGGTGGGTGGGAGGAAGAAGCAGGATGTGATCACTGGGGAATGGCTTCTCTGAGTCCTCACTAAGCACTGTGCAGCTTTTGATGGACAGGGTGTGTTTCTGCCAACACCACAGGCTCTAATCTTACTGTGCACCCTGCTTATCAAATCCTGTGGGCTAATACAATATAACTGTCCTTAGATCAAACACACACAGATGAGTGGCTTTGCTAAAGAGAAAAAGGTCCAGTGGCGCAGTTTCCTTCTGAGTTACAGCAGCGTTGGTGAACAGCTTCAGACATTTTTAATAAGAAAAGCTGTGAATCTCTACCCTAGCAATCCATCTATGAACAAGAACATAATTGGTCTGTGAAACTACTCAATTAAAATATTTCAGTCATATTTATTGACCTGCCTGATCACTGGGCATGGCTTGGGAGGCACCGTGCACACTGCTGTGGCTGTCAGCAGCACCTGCAGCCCAGCCCTGCCAAGTATAAGACTGGGGAGGTCAGATTTCCCAGGTGAATACAAAGACATTCCAGATTACCAGACCACTTGCAGAGTTAATATCCTTTCTTTTTATGTGCACAAATTCACCACTGAAACCTGACCTGTGAAATGTTACTCTTTATTAGTACCTGAGGGGCTTGGTGTTAAGCAAATGGAAATAAAACAGTACCTGAGACTGCCTGGTCCCTGCCAGTATTTTTCTGGATTGGGTTAAACTTTATGAGTGTTTTAGCTGCTTTCTTTTCGGGGTAAACATAAAAAAAAGCCACCATCTCATCTGGAACAGGAGGAACTCCTGCCCCTACTGAAGTCACAGTAGAGCTGGACTGGAAATGCCCAAGGGGATGCCGATGCAAGACGACAGCGCAGGAGATGACCTTGGTTATGCCTCTGTGTGCACACAGAGAATGCGGCAAGAAAAATCACAGAAACCTTGGAAAGACAGGAAAGGCATGAAGACCACAGGAAAAGCCCCAGATCCTTAAAACAGCTGAGTAAGCAAGGTTTCCTCACTGAACGTCTCAGGGGCATGGGTGCACTGATGGCCTCACTGTCCCTGTCCAGTCTCACCAGGGATCAAACCTCTACCCATGGACCCCATTTTAGCCCAGGCCTTTAGACCTCCATCTCAGCTGTGATGTTGGGGTGCTGATCTCCAGTTCCACCACAGCCGTGCCCAACCATGGACCCCCTTGATCCTGGCCTATGGACTGACTTTCTGACTTGACCTTGGACTCGCCTCACCACCACAGAGGTGCCTGATGATCTGGACTCTTGGTTGAACACAGCTGTCCCCAGGTGCCCTGCTTCCTTCCTGGAGTGCCCTGCCCATCCCCCTGATAAGCCCCTGCAGTCCCCAGGGAGGTGCTGGCCCAGGCAGCACCCTGGCAATGTCCTGGGCAGAAGCATGGGCTTGCAACTCTCCTGCTTGACTGCAGCTGTGCTCAGGGAAGCATTGCTGGGAAGGATCTTTGTAAACAGGGACCTCTTGCATCTGTGGATGTCTGATTTTGCCAGTAATTTCTCAAACAATGCACAGGAGCCTGAATTTTGTGTAATTCAGAGTGGAGAAAGCAACGCAGAGCACGTGGCTCTGGTTTCACCGAGGTGCTGTATGTGCATGCCAACAAGAGTGTGAGCGGTGCCTGTTTCGGTGGGAGCCCTTGTTCTTTGTCTCACAATGCCCTCGCTTTGTGCAGGCTCTCTCCCCAAAGGGATTTTCTCTTTTGCAACCTGATCCTTAGCCAGTAGCTTGGCACCGAAACCTCTCCATCACACAGCACAGGGCTACTCGGCACCAGCACAATGCGGCTTTGTTATCAGTCCGTTCTAACCGAAGAAATGGAGACCCCCAGCAATTCTGCCTGACGTGGCTAATAGCTGCTTAACAGCTCCGGACATAATGAAGTGGCTCCTGTTGCTCGATGTGGCCTTACAGAGTACAGAAACATAGGCAGTGGCCAATCTTGAGACTGGTTCCTCACCGTTTCCTTTCACAATTTGGTTAAATCAGCGAGAAGTCCTACCTCCTTTTCTTCACACTTTCCTAGGGAAGCTCATGACATTTTGCCAAACTTTGGGAATTTTTTGTATTACTTTGTAGGAAAATGTAGGGTTTTTTTGATGAAACAGCTCCTCTTTTTCTTTTTTTCCAGTTGGAAGTGACCTTTAGATCTTCATCTTCATTACAAACTCCCACAGTACTGAGGGTCTTCTCAGGGGGATTTTCTGGTGCTGCTAATTATAGGTGCCAAATGATTTGATTTCTTGATGTCTTCCCCTACTACTTTATGTTTAGTAAATGAACTTTTTAAAAATCACATTTTGGTTTTTTTTAAAGGCTCCTTGAAGCTGGGAGAAAAAGAGTGGGTCAGCAGTAAGGGGAAGCGGTGGAAATTACAATATCCGCTGTAGGGCCAGGCAGTTCTGAGATACAAACCAGAAGATGTTAACAGCTGTCAGCAGGATACTTGGAGCCAAAGAAGTTGAGAGGAGGAGGGACAGGCAGGTAGAAGGTGAAAGAGATGGTCAGAGGGGTTCAGCTGATCCATAATAGAGCAAAAGGGGGATGTTACCACTTCACTGCTGGTGTCTGGAGCATTTCATAGCCCCTGACAGTGTGGGTACAAGCGTGAGGGAGCCTGCTGGGCTCTGCGCTGCTGCTGCCACTGCTGGGCAATTCTTGGTAATTATTTAGTGTGCAATGTGTTAGCTGGATTATGGCATGTGGTCAGAGATTTGTATGGTGCACTGCCTCAGAAGGCATTTTAAAAAAATTGGTTGAGGTATGTTGATGTTAACTTTAGAGAAACTGGTTTCTGCAAATTTTGTCAGGGCAAATGGCCATAACTCTAAGTGGGAATTTTGCTTACTGCCTTAGGCTGGGTTTTGAAAGGTATTTAGGTGCTGAAAGATAGAGTTAGACTTCTACTAAGACTTTCAGAAATATTGTCAGCTTCATGAAGTTTTACTTGGCACATGTCTGATTTGTTTGGCACTTAAATATCTTGGAAATCTGGCACTGTGAGAGTAACAAATACAAGAAAATAATGGGAGTTCAGGTTAAAAAACCAGCAACATAGTTTTTTACAGTATCAGGGTCGGCATGCTGTTAAACTGTATTACAACAAAGTCAGAATCTCTCACAGGGTGCATGGAACTAAAAAGTAGAAACAAATAGCAGCCACCTAAAAAAAGACAGAGAATGAAGAAAGTGCAGAAAATCTACTTTATAAAGCCCCTGTCATGCAGATTCAGATGATTTACTTTTGACCTGTTTTTTAACCTTTTCTCTAGAGAATTATATAGATGAATGTAGAATTGAAAATTGAGTATATAGATCCTTCTACGTATTTGCAGAATGAGAGATCTGAAACAACATAATTGACATTCTTAAAACTGGTAAGGACAGTCACTTGTTCACGAAGATTAAATATATCCTGCGATGCTGAGCAAATCCAACTGCACAAAGAGGGGTGTCAGGAGATTGTAACGTGTCCTAATCATGAGTAAGAGCCTCCATTTTTTCTTTTTTTCTCTTTTTTCTTTTTTTTTTTCTTCCAAGGGTGAGAAATAGAATGGTTCTTGAATATGTAGATCAGTATAATTTAATTAGCTTTTATGACCAGGACTCCTCAGAGATAACCATAAAAGTCAATTAGACTGTATTAAAATGCAGCCATTTCCCTGAAGCTTCTGTGAAACAGCCCTTACTTCTTCGGAAAAATGGTAAAAATCTATTTAGATATCTAATCTAATAAAAATAATAGCCATGTCAAAAGAATGCTGTTGTCTTTTTTAATATAACAGATTTCCTTCTGCAGTTTCCCAGTGTCTGAAATGCATTGTAACACACAGGTCATACCTTCAGCTTATGCACTTATATGCTGTACTGGCCAGCCAGTTACAATATGATCTCGCAGTCCATTTAAAATTGGATTTGAAGAAGATGGTTAGCAAAGTGTAGTGCCTGAGGGCAAAAGCAGATTATCTGCAGGAATCAGGAAAGGACTGTGTCCCAGCTGCACTCCCCCTCCTAATTCCAGATGTTGCACACACACACAGCTGGCTGAGCACACAGGAAGATATGCAAATACCTAACCACGCAGCCAGATGATCACATCTTAATCAATGCCTTCTTTCCTCACCCTTGCCTTGCTGTATTGCAGTCGGGTCTTCTTCTATGCTATGTTTAAGAGCAGCTCTGAGGTGATACTCAGTGACCATCCAGCATTTAACTACTTGGCCTCTTTCCACCTGCCTTGCCACACTACCACTGTCAGTCCATGCATGATGGGTCTCTGCCTCGCCATGAGGTTGTCTGTGGGCTTGGTCTCCAGGACACCCCGAAATTCAGGTTGCTGCTGAACTGGGAGCTTTCGAGGGCAGCAATCACAGTTATGTTTTTTGTGTCTTTAATAAATGTTACAGATATATATGAGACTATATTACAGAATATTCAACATTTAATTTTTTTATTTGGTCTTTTTCCTTTGAACAACATGGTCTGGCCATTACAAAGAGCAGGACTGGTATTAATTGGCCTGATCAAGTATGCACTTTTTAAATACTAGTGTGTCATGCCTATTAATGCCAAGAATGGCTTGTATAACTCCTGCAGGTATGGATTACCCAGAGCAGTGGTGGAGAGGGATCAGCAGCCCAAAGCTATAGTAGCCTACCCACCAGCAGTTTGGTCTTGAGAGAAGGAGCATCAGAGCAGCATCACGGCCTCACACATCTGGACCTGAATGCCAGCAGAGTCTTATTTATTTCAATTAGCTCATTAGACCTTTCAAGCCTCCACGCTTATCTCAAAAATAAATATTTGCTGTACAGCATGTCACACTGCCTGGTATTATGTTCTTTGTGCAAAGAAAGTCCTTGCAAAACATACCACAAAGAGCTTGTTATAAATTTACTGTGAGAATCTTCATTCTGGCTTTACCTGATTTTTTATAAGATTGAAGTGTCAGGGTTGATGCTGCATTAGTGTGACGTTTCAGTGGAAATTATTGCATTTCATAATAATGTACTCAAGCTCTAAAGGAGGGAGACAAGCTTGAAGCAAACAGAACTCATATCAAACTTGTGACAGATAAGAACAAGCATTGTCTTGAAATCTCAAGTTCTCTTCTTTTTTTATGGCATAAGGAGAAATATTTGGGAGTTAGCAACCGTGGCACTGAGGTGATGTCCCTTGCATTGAGATAGTTAATCTGTCGTCAATTCCATCAGCAAGCCTGTTTTTCAGACCTGTTAACTGCCATCTGAAAATCAATCCCAGACTTAATCATAGTCAAAGGGGTGTATTCCACCATTCTGCATGCTGGTGATGCACATATATCATTGGGAGAATAGATTCCAAGGTCTCAGACCATGAGAAATTTTATGCTTACAATATTTATGACAGAATATCACTGCTGTGCTACAGAGTGCAGAAAACTAGACAGAATAGGTGATTCAAATGCAAAATAGTTTGATCCTCTGATGAAAATTCCTTGGCCTTTGGTCTTATCATACAAACTAAGGCATGTAAAAATTGTGCTGGAATTTGCCTCTTGTCATATCTCATTACTTAATTATTAAACATGTTTGGTATGGTACATTTGCTCTATAATAAAGTCTGTCATTACTTGAGCAAACAAAAATCTTTGTGCTATTGTCCTCCTGGTAGTCAATACCTGATAAGGGCCAGGGCTGCAGCTTCTGGCTGAAGCAAGGCCATGCAGCTCTGCAGTGTGAAATGGTCTAATTCTGGGGCCATGCCAACACTCTGAGAGCGACCAGGTGCTGCATTTTCAACTCTTTATTTTTCCTTTCATGAAGGATCAAATCCTGTATCCTTCTCTCCAGCTGGACAGGCCAGGGGAAGAGGACAGGACTGTGACCCTTTGGCACCGGCAAATGCCAAAGCCTTTGTGGCAGGTGGGTGGAGATAAAACTGCCAGAGGTATCAGGTCAGGGCACCAAAATTACAGGGGTTGCTGCACTTTTTATTACACAGATGAGAGGCAGACAGAGGAGCACAGTTTAGAGAACTTATTGTGGCAGCAGAGAAAGGACACCCTTCTTCCTCTGCCCCTGCCAGCCCAAACCTGATTTCTCAGAATGGGCCTGAGAAAGCAGATCTACCTGTGGCATATATGTGAAGCACTTCTGCATCTTAAAATCAGATCATCCTAAAATCTGATTTTTAGGATTTCCACTTAAATATAATCAAGGACCCCAACACTAGCAGTAGTGAGACAGATGATGACAGCATTTTTAAACTCTGTAGCCTTCAGTGCATCGCAAAGCACTGGCTTTAGCATCAGCACAGCCCTCAGCAGACGCAGCCTCCTTCAGTTTTACCATGACCATTGGCTTTGGGTGCCACTGCTATTTGGTCCTCAATTTGAATAGTTTGCCTGTTTTCCCAGGTAGGGTTGGTGAGCTGCCACCTTTTCACTAATGCTCGTTGGAATGGCATCAGCTCCTGGCCATGAATATCAGGCACTCTTCAGCGTCTCTGCTTAGACATCCAAAAACTGAGATGTGATACATCCAAGTTAATGGCTTTTCACTCCGTTGGTTTTATTACCATTTTCTGCACAAGTGCAAACCAGTCCCTTGAGTTACAGCGAGAGCAAAAGAGGCGGGAGGCTCAGATACTGATGAACCACATGTTCTCCATCCACCGCCTCAGCCTCACTCCTAAAGTCGGACTCCTCTCACATGTGCAGCCTAGTGCTGGGCCAGGCACTGATACCAGCAGTGGCTCTGAAGCAGCATAAGGAAATGCCATGAAGCGACCTCAGGTCCTTGCAGCATCTTTGCTGAGGTGCCTTCAGCTGCAGGGCTCTCGTGCGGCTGCTGTCAGCTGCCATCGGCAAGTAGCAAGCTCCCTTCCTGCTGCTTCAGCTCCCTGCACTGCAGTGCAGGCACAGGTCTCCTCCTGATGACCTCCATTGCAGAGGTGGCAAATTTTGGCAGAGGGCAAGGCAGAGAGCTGGAGGGGGCAACTTATGGTCTGGGACTGTTTTAGGGTAGGTATAGCTTTTCCAGGGCAGTAAAAAAACATATATATTGGTCTTCTATGGTTTATACCTCATCTCTAATGCATGTTGTGCACAGCGATGCTGTAGCTTTATAGCCATATAATCTAGCTATGTTTTCTAAAAAAAACCAGGCTGAGACTGTTTAAAAAAAACATCCTAGAAGGTAGTTTCTTTTGAAGCCAACTAACTCAGCACTCACAAACCTTACTTTATAAAAAGACCTTTATGCTTGAACCGTGGGCCATCCCAGCCCAAAAAGCTTTTCAATGAATTGGAAATAATTTCTCTTTAATGTCTTGACCTCAAGGGGGGGTCTGGCAGCAGCCCTGTACAAAAGCCTGGGTGAGAAACTAATTTCCTGAGATGTTACTCCCACGGTATACACGAAGAGGAATTGCTCCAGACAGTGCAAGGTAAGTTTTATGGATCATGAAACTCTGCCAAAGTAGAGGTGAAATATAAACAAATAAGTAAATAAATGTGTCCTCTCTCACCTTTATAATACAGGAGCTGGGAGGTAGTATGGGCAGAAATAAAGGTCCTGTAGGAAAATGCTGATGTGAAAGCCTAGTTGAGAAGGTCCTTTAATTTTATCGCAGAATCTCTTGTTCAAATAGTAGAGGTCTGCTTAAGGCCTGGCTGTGTTTGCTGTGTACAAGAGCCCTCTGTGTGCAGGGGGAGGAGAGGCTCTGATCTGCATTGCCTGGAGTGGGAGCACACACGCTGCTGGAGTCCGCAGCCGAACACTCTCGTGCATCTCCAGGCAAACACAGCATCTCTTGGATTTGTGTGTCACCTCTCCAGATATTCTGTCTTCACCACTTAGGCTTTCCCTGTCCCTATCTCAGGAAGGAACCGGGAGTTTTCCCCAGTGGGAATTAAATTAATGAGAACAGAATCTAGGGAAAATTGGCTATTCTTTGGCTGATTACCTTTAGTTATCTTACTAGCTGTGTTGGGGCTCAGCGTTACTGAAAGAATGAACAATAATCTAATTAATATGCTTACTGTACTAGAATAAAATCTAATGATGTATTCAGCTTGTCGCAGCATGCGCTTTTAAATTTTTTAGTCGGCAGTAACATTAAAACAGCCAGACTTTCAGCCCTGCTAACTATGGATAATGAATTTCTTTCATCCCAAACAATTTACTCCCCTGTGTATTCAAACACTTAACCAGATCAGTTGTATTTGCACCAATGCGTGCTCTGACATGCAGAGCAATGGAAAAAAAGAGCAATCAGAGTGTAGTAATGATTATTTTCTTGGTAAACATTTTTTTTCTAAAAAAGATAGGAATAAAGTCACATATTTCTCAGTCAGAAGTGAGTGCTGTTTACACAACTAACATGAATAATGAAAACAAGTATATTCCCTCCTGCCCTTGCTCTCTTTGGATGCTATCCAGCACTGACTGAAGTCAGGGAGAGCTCTGCTGTTGACTTCTCTGCAGCAGGATGGGATCTGCTGCCTGCAGTCAGTGTTCCCCTCAAACAAACAGGCACAGCTCTGGGAATGCCATGCAGATGGAAAAGTCCCATGGAGAAGGCAGAGCTCATTGCACTCAGGGTTAGAGGGATCACCCTCTGGCCCTCAAAAGAAGGTCAAAGTTGGGCGGGAGGGGAAAAAATAAGAGGTTTAAAATAAAGGTTTGCATGCTTTTTTCCTGCCGTTCTAGTTTCTGAGTCATTTAGCTATATTTGGTTGTATTTTTAGGCTCCGTTCCAGGAGCAGAATGAAGAACTAAAAACTTTGAGAAATGAAAGTTAGGATTTCCGCATGATCCCTTCACTTCAAAAACTAATGTTCTGAAAGAAATTCCCTGCCCTGCAATAATTGTTAAAACACAGATATTTTTGTACAAATGCAATTTTAAGCTAGCCACATGAATCAGGTCTCAAAAACATAATTCCCTACTTCTAAAATTTGATATGACAGCACAGAAATGATGCTGTAAGGAGCCCATCCCTTCATCACACGTGTTTTGGGGTTGATTTCCATGTTCTTTTACAAACTTGCGTGGGATTAGCCTTTTCAGTTACAATGCACATGGACATTTTTCAAAGCAACTCCCAGCAAGGCAGTTAATCGTTCCAGTAAAATGGAATTTAGGGAAAAGCTTTCTGTGCTTCAGAGGACCGAAAAGGAGCAGGGCTTGGCCTGTGGGGTGGGATTCACCCAGAGCGAGGGATGACGTGGACTTGAAACAGGCCCAGGTCGTCAGCTATTGACTTTAGTGGCAGCAAATTAGAGCTCACATGAACTTTTCATTTGTGCATCCATAAGGGAAGAGATTTGGCTTTGGCCCCCAGTCTCTTCAGTCTTTCTGGCTCTCTGGGGTGATTCCTCCAGATTTCAAAGCGTATCAACTGCGGCTATTTGTGCAGTTATAAAAACAATGTGGATTAATGAGAGTCACTCCCTGCTAGGTGACCCCTGGAAAACCTGCTCTGCAGGCACTCAACGGCAAGAATTTTTATTCCATTTTAGTTGGAGAGAGCTTAAATCGTTAGACTTTTCCCATCATCAGCATCCTTGTTGTGGAAACACGATGGTCAATTTTTATTGCGGTTCGGCAAGGCCGTCCACAGCGCTGTACATTTCCTGTTCAGCATCCACCTTCCTCGCTTTTAAAATTCATTATGGGTAATCTGCTGCAAAAGAGAGTATTGAGCCTGTATGTCTCGACCACCCAGATCTATACACTCCTGTTGTCAGATCCATATACTTCTGCCGTAATAAAAGTGCCGGAGAGCAGAGCACATGAGAAAGTGCTCCTGAGGAGATCACTGAATCTTAATCTTTGCCTTACACTCCGTTTAGCACCATTTCTTCCGAAGCTGCTTGCATATCTGTGCGGCTGTATATTTTCAGCATATATCACTGCAAAATAAATTATTCAGGATTGTTAGATTACTTATAAATGACACCAATCAATTGACACCACAGCCAGCAGTCTTTGGGGCTTTTGTCTGAGGCCAGGATGGTAAAGCTCTCCCCTCCAAATTTCCCAGTATGAAGGATTATGGTAATGACAGCTTATTTTTACTGAATTTTTAATTGCTGAGTAATATCTCTGGACTTGCTGTGCTAATACTAGGTCTAGTGAGAACTAATCTCTTGAAGGGGAACATGATACAAGCAGAGCTGCCCTTCCCCAAACAAAAATCCCATTTGAATGTGGCACCAAGCAATCCAGGCACATTTTGCCACTGCCAGTTGTCAGAGCGCTTCGCAAGCCTTTGCACTGAAGATCTGTGCCTTTCCCTCACACAGGGCTACAGAGGCCTGTGAGGGGACCATGCATTAACATGCACTTCACTGCTGTCCTGTAATAAGGTGAAAGAAGAAGGGTGGCTCCAGGTCGTGTGAAGCAAAGTGAGCAGCGGCCTGTATTGATCCCTGGGCTGGAGGTGGCACGTTTCTGTCTGCAGGCTGCAAAAGCCTTAGGTTTCCCTCCTCCGCACCGCTGACATTTCCAGCGGAGTCACCAGCAAGGCCATCGGTTAGCAGGTTCTGCAACCCTCTCACAAAGGAACAAATCTGACTGCTGGCCACAAGGCCACAGAAATTAAATACTCATTTCCCTTTCTGGACTGAAGGACGAAAACTAGGATCCTCCTCCTTTCAAAATACCCAGTCCCCAGGATGGCTGTGCTGGTGCTCATGGTGCACAGAGGGTGAGCCACGCAGAGAGCTCTGCTTCAGTAACAGCAAAGAATAACACAGCTGATCTGGTGTTTTCTGTGTTGTTTTAAGGAGCAGTAAAGTTTCATGATGACAGATAAACACTATTATCATGCATTAAACATGTGTGGTTTAAAGACAGAGTGGTCTGATACTAAGTTTTTCAATACAGCTTGAACACGTCGTTCTGACTGCTTGAGTGTTTGATATTTCAATCTTCCTTGTACCCCCATGAACTAAAATCAGAGTCCAGGTTAATTCACTTCATAAAGTCATCAAGAATAGTTTAAAAACATATGCGTTGTATGCTGACACGGATTTATTCATTACGGGTGATGGTGGAGTCTGAATTGGAAGGTGCAGTGAAGACGATGATGAATTTTAATGTGGCCGGTGGCTACTGTTCAGCAGAGGCGAAATTGGAAATCAATGCTAGCTATTAAATACAAATGGATGCTACCTTTATGTTTGAAGCAGTCTTCCATTCCCAATCTTTCAGCGTGCCAGGGGAATGCTGGCGTGAAGGAAGAAAGCCCAGCCTTGCAGCGGTCTTCCAGTGCCTCGTCTATACTTTCTGTTCATACCCGGGGTACATCTCGCCTTCTGTGAAATGGGACCAAAGCAAATACTCCAAGATCCCCATGTGGTAGATGTGGTGCTGGCAGCTGAACTTTAAATCTAGGTCTTGGTCTCTGTGTCCAAGAGTCATGTGATCGCATCTGAACATAAGCTTACACATATTTCTAGATCTCATGGATCTCAAGGAACGTATTTCAAGGGTGCTAAGTCTGTAACAGATGCAATGATGCCTAAGCCTGCTGGCACCTGGAAGATTGGCCCAAGGCACAAGATTAAAGTGCAAACCCTAAAAGCCAAGAGCAACTACACCTCAGCTGGAAGGTGTTGGAGGAGTGTGACATCTAGGGCCATCCCATCCCAGTGCAGGAAAATGCTGTGGGATGTCCCCTGGGTTCTAGCATGGTTCCACGAGTGGCTGGAAGGCAAGTCTCTGTCTGCCAGAGAAGCCACCTCCCCTGTCACTGCTGCTCCACAGAGCAGTGGAGACATGATGTGTCCTTAGGGGAGCAGAGAAAGCCTCGGGGAGCTCTGTGTTCTATTTTGCCTAAGGCATCAGTTTGCCATAATCCAGCTGTGTTCCCATATAATGCAGAGACAAGGTGTTTTAGCTTCCTGAGTAGCGTCTGTTGCCTTGCTTTCCACCCCTCCTCTATTCAACACACTGATGCGGGTGACGGAAAAAAGCTTACTTTGTTGCTTCATAATGAAATATTAAATGGAGAGACAAGAGAGCAAAGTGCCACCTCCCCCACTAGCAAAGCAATACAGAAATTAGTATCCCAATCTCATTTTAATATTTGCTGGCTCTGTTGACACTGGAACATAGAGCTAAGTCCCTAATTAAATGAGAAAACAATAAACATAGCTAGTAAACCATTGGTTTTCATTAATCCCCATCTAGAATGTTTTCAAACAGTGCCTAACAAAATGAGCACCATATTTTAAATGTTCACCCTCTAGATGTCTCAAGCGTAATCAGTGATGTTTATCACATCCTTTATGTAAATGCCGTTTCTCTCTCCTCTGCTCCACTGCAGGAGCAGTAGAAGGAATGGAAGCTGCTCGTAGGATGTGGGCAAGACGCATCAGGGATTTGTAGCACATACGCACTGGGAACAAACACAAATTTTCCTGTGGGAGCATGATAGTGGTGTTGGTGTAATGAGCTCTTCTTGGGTAAGTAAGGACAATAAACCAGTCTAATTCCCAGTGAAGGGTCTGAGTGATGTTCCCACCCAACGCAGGAAAGTCAGAGCTGGAAATAGGACTATGGGAACCTCCAGCCCAGAGCTTGACTTTAACACCAGCCAACATGGCCTTTTGCATTAGGTCCACAGACAAGCCCCAGTCAAGACAGCTGGTCCACAGAGCTTGCATGGGGCCGTTCACGAGGTACCAGCTCTGGTTAGGAGGGACAGAAATGCATCGTCTCTGCTTTCTTACATTTTTCTCTCTGTTAAAACTTGCCTGACTCGCAAGAAGCATGTTCCATTACGTAATTTAATTTGACCTTGCAGTGGCTCCCACATGATAGCACTATTTTTCTCATTTCCTTGTTGTTCTTGACCCACACTAGCAACTGGGTACCTATCTCTCTTTGACTGATGTGTATGAATTTAGCTGGTAAGTTTGAAGTATTAATGGTTTTTCAGCCATTTTGGCCAATATTTTGACACTGTCAGAGAAAAATTCCTGTTTGTAGTTTATTGCAGCTGGTGATCAAAAAGGAGGAGAGGGGTGAAGTGTTGCTAAAGCATCTCCAGGAAGCATCCATTTTGTGAATGTCTGAGATTTTTTTAATTGATATTTGATATGTCAACCAAGTCTGAAACCTCCAGGATTTAATTGCAGTAAAATAAATGGCACACCAGAAATAATGAGGTGTGCCTAAATTATCCTGAAATAGATATAATTGCTGTATAACTCCTCTATCAGGTCCCAGTTTCCCCAGCCACACACAGCATCTCATTGTTTGCCAAGTGTAAAGATGTCAGAAGCCAGTGGGATAAAGCATAACTAGCCAGGGGGGCATCTTGTTGCCTGTTTTGGTTTTGAATAATGTGTAGTGAACAGCATCTGAGAAGAGGAAAGGGTGCTGGAAGAAGATGATGGCTTGCTGGTACCCTGAGGGTGCTTCACACTTGAGTGGTGGAGAAGACGAGCATGGAAGTGTGATGCCAGGGGGGTGCGAGCACTGGTGCAGAGGACTCTGTCCAGCTGGGAGGTCTGGGTAGAAATTAATGGCGTTCTCATT
This sequence comes from Mesitornis unicolor, assembly GCF_000695765.1. Classification (NCBI taxonomy): domain Eukaryota; kingdom Metazoa; phylum Chordata; class Aves; order Mesitornithiformes; family Mesitornithidae; genus Mesitornis; species Mesitornis unicolor. The sequence continues at coordinate 41,424 of NW_010169990.1, forward strand.
CAAACTGAGTTTTGACTTTCACTGCAGTATGGAAAAATCCCTGCTGCAGGCCAAGATGCACAGAGCCAGGGGACAATAAGGTACCTGGCCAGGGGAGCTACAAAAGCCACTGTAACTAGGGAGTCTGTCTTCCAAAGGGACTCTATAATACAAGCGTCTCTGCTCAGGATTTCTTGCTGCTTGATCTCTGCTGCCTTTCTTCTCCTGGACAGAAACCTGCCTAAAATGTGGCTGTATGTCTTCCACTGCCTGAGGAGGCTTGGCTTCACACCTCCTCTGCCGGAGACCAGCAAGACAGCAGGTTTCAACTTATTTTACTGCACTGTCTCTTTACTGCAGAGGTTCCCTTATACACAGAGTAACTGTGCCTTAATTAAGGGCACTCAGCTGGGGAGGCAGGATGTGCAGGCTGAAGGTGGGATTTGATGTGGGCATTCCTACTGCTGCAACCACTGAGCTACAAAGGGAGCCTCCGTGGCCCCCCAGTGTTGTGCTAGATTGTGGATGAAACTTGTTTCTGAAAGAAAAATATCTTGATAAATTAAATTGGGTTTTTTTGTTGTTGTTTTTTTTTTTTTACAAAGAGATCATTTCCAATCCCAGGGAGATGTAATGGGGATACACAGTCATCTGGACTTTTACTAAAAATAATACAAGATAAATTTAGCTAATGAGTTCAGCGTGTATGTTTTAATATCTTTCTCCTGCTACAGTCTCATACTGGCTCCTAACGTACATCAATACTTCTTTCAACATATGTAAATAATACACAGGGAACAATTCAAATTCTCATAGAAAGCACCTTGCTTTTAGTTACAAACAGAAATAAATGCAACAGCAATTGCATAGATCCATTCAGGCAGTATATAAAAAATTGGGCCAAATTCTACACCTTTTGCTCACGAAAATAATCCTTACTGACTTCTGAACCTCACTGTGATAAACAGGGCTAGATTTTCTGAAAGAACTTTATGTTGCAATATATTTCATATTAGCTCCTAATGCCACAGGCACTTTAAAAACCTTCCATATGTCTAGCTAAAGCATAGTGGATGAGCTCCCTGTGTTAACAGGGAACACAACCAATCAATTAGTATAAAGACTCTCTCTCTCCCCATAATCACCTGACTTAGTCATACATCATCTAACTCCAGTGCTAAAAATGCAAGACTTGTTTAATAGCTTATATTTGTCAATGAGGCCAAGATTCTAATGCAAGACACCGTCTCCCACAGCATCCTCCTGGA
>NW_010169991.1:0-9963 GCF_000695765.1 Mesitornis unicolor
GGCTTGGATACCTCCACGTACAGGGATTGCACAGCCTCTCGGGCAGCCTGCGCTGCTGCTTGGCCGCCCCACGGGCAAAGTGTTTCTTGTACCCGAGCCGCCCCATGCAGATGTCCGTACGGAGCAGCGGCTCAGCGCTTCCCGGTTCGTGAGGCCGCTGGGGTGCGGGGTGGGCATGCCCGGGCTAGAAATAGTGCCCTGTAAGGGAATGCAGGGATATCTTTGGAAATAAACACAGTAAAGTAAAATATTTACTTGTCCTTTTGGTTATGAATTTAGACGTGTCTGTCAGGTGCATACTGCAGGCATTTATATCAGCATGCGTGTGCCTGAAATATCGGCAGAGGAAAAGCCCTTTATTGGAAGTGATTCCCTGCCTTCGACCTTACTAGCACAATATGGGAATACCGGTGCTTTTAGTATCTATTGAGTGTCATTGCTCAGTGCCAGGTCATTATTGGTTGTAGGCTTGCAGTTTATAAACAAAGAGCTGAATTAAATGGCTTGTTGTGAAATGTACACTGTGCTCTGGGGTTCAGAGTGTGGCTTGTACAGGGTATTGCTGTCATAGCTGCTGGATTTGATTATGGGCATGTAGGAAAAAAAATCTTACAGTGTACACATAACAGTTTTACAGGAATCTTTTCAAATATTTCAGAAGTTATGATGTTTGAAATAATATTTTAATTTCCTTTTTTTACATGTTATTACAGTGGTTCTGCCAGAAAGGAAAGTTATATTGTCTAAGCTCTTGTAATTGGCTCATCCACTGCTGTGGATTTCTGTTTTGTTGATTGAGTTTGGCCTCAGATTTGTAAGAACTCAAACAAATTTGATGTCAAAACTATTAGCTTTCATAACATACCCTGAAATGTATGGTATGTCAGAAACAGAATGTGATGGTTTTTTTCTGTTTTGGTAATGGTCGGATTGGAGGCTAATGAAAATGTGGAAGCCTATGTGTTAAAGAATCAAGTTATGTATAATAAGGGTGTCTTGAGCTGTTACATTGATGAAAAGGGGAGTGCAGGAAAAAGACCTGAATTGTCATCACTCTCGGTTTACTGCGGTAGTGTCTCTAATATTTGTTGAACTTATGGACGACCAGGCCTGAGAGACACTGCAAGGCCTACAGTGACTGAGCTCTTTGTGTTTGTAACACAAGTGGAGACACTTTTCTGAAGACTTCTAAAGGGATGTTGTTATTGCATTGAGCCCTTCAAAGTAAAGATTCAGCCAGTGCCCATTTAAGTGTGCTGAAAACTACAGGGTGGTATTCCTTCTGTCTAAATATGTTGCTTGGAATTTCCATGGAGACTTCAGGTGTGGAGACTTCAGGTGTGGAGGCTTAGTTATTTGTTAACTTATTAAAATACAAAAAGACTGTTTGTACTGAAGAACAGGAAAAAAGGAAAGGGCAACTGTGAAAACACTTCTTTAGCTGAGAGTAGTATCTGCAGTTTTATTGTGTGTCTGACTTTGCTCTTTGCTCAGAGTGATTCTGTGCATTATTTTGGATTGGTTGTGTGTGATATCAGCTGATTTTATACATGTTCCAAAATCGTTTGGATTATTGCTTGATCTCATGTCTGGGTGATGCAGGTAGAGTCCTAATAAGGCATAATATGTACAGGAATGGGTAGTGAATTACCTAAAGCGTTTTAGGTCTGACGTATAAAATAAAGTAAATTGGCATGTAACTGCAGCTAAGGGCAGTGGCAACAAAGAGCAAGAACCTCTTTTGGGACAGGGAAAATATTCTGAAGAAGAGAGTAAGTAACCAAGTTAGTGTCTTCACCAAGGATAATTTTAAGATGTTGTAGAACACAGGTCTATGATAGATGTTGGGCTGAACAGGAATTCTTTGGGGATAGAGAAGTGAGCGATGATTGCATTGAACTGACAGTTTTGTGGTGTTTGCTTTGTTCCCATTCCTCAGATCTGCTCCGGGAAGATGATGATTCCTGTAGTGACTATGGCAGCCGTGACAAACCAGGGACTGCTTTAGGAAGGACTGTGCCAGATGGGAATGTGCTTTTTCCAGATATTTTTCATACTGATCATCTTTTGTTTTACGAACGTTTTAAAGCTTACCAGGATTACATTTTGGGTAAGTAATTTCTCAGTAGAAAGAGAACATGTAGTCAGGTTTCTTATAGTGACTCTTTAAATGATCCAGTTTAAGTGGAGTCAATTCCATTTTAAACTGCCATGAACTCTTAATAACAGGGACTATGTTGTCACCTCAGCTGCTCTAGCGGATGGACCAGATGGCAATGGTTTTAATATAAGAAATAGAATCTGAGTGACTGAAAGGAAAAGGTGCTAACATGGGATTCTGTGCCTTGTTTTAACTGATCTAGCTAAAATTTTTTTGTGTGTGTAGTGAGACTGTGTAAGATAAGGCACACGTTAGCTGTTCAATACTGCTGGCACTGAAACCTTCAGTGCCTGGAAGTTTGAATATTGGATCTCTTCTTTCAGAGAAAGAGGACAGATAACCTCCAACTCTCTCAGGACTGAGAGAGACAGCAAAAATTATGGCAGTTATCATGAGCAAAAGAGAATGAAGTCCAGCTGTAGATGTGGTAGAGGAACATTTCAACTGTGTTGGCTTTCATTTTGCAGTGATCTGGAGGACTTTCTTGCATAAATGTACTGTCTGCAATTTATTTTTAGCTGACTGCAAAGCTTCTGAGGTGAAAGAATTCACAGCTGAGTACCTGGAGAAGGTCCTTGAGCCATGCGGATGGCAGGCAGTCTGGCGCACTGACGTGTTTGAGGTCCTTGTTGAGGTAAATTGAATGCAATTGATCAGGCATTTGTCTCCAGTTAACGTAGTTTATGTCTGTAACAGACAGGTTATTTATGAAGTTTATGAGCTGGTAGAAGACAGTAATGTCTCCATATCTAATTGCGAGTGATAGCTAGAGCAATAGGAATTTTTTTCAGAGGAAGCTTTGTTCTGAAACACTCTGTCTGGTGCAGTGGTGTGCTTCCTTCACCCAGAACTGTGTGATTGGAGTCTGTGATGTGATTCTTGCATGAAAGGCTGCCATTGCAGTGAGGCATGACTACTCAGAACCAGCTCTTTAGGGCTCACAGCACACGTTACAACTTTGGAAAGCTGTGCAGTGTGTTGACTTTCAATTTCTTGCTTTATTTCATTTTTTCAACCTTGGGATTTGCCCGCCCACCATTTAAAAAGTTCTTCTGCTGTTGAATTATAGCATTGTCAATGAGGCAGGTGAATTTCATTTTCTCCAAGACACCCATAAAATGGTGTTGGCATCTTGAAAATAAGAGAGATTTGGTCATGTCAGTTAAATAGATTGCCTGCGCTGTACTATGCAACATGCATTGGTTTGTGTGGGTCAGCTGGAACTTGTAGTGTGACCTGCTGACTTATGCACATCATGTTAGCCTTCCTCAGCTGAATCTAAGGCTCTGCCTAGAGAAATCTTAAGAACTATTTGTTCCAACAGGTTGTTGATGTGGAGTACTCCGCTCTGAAAGCAGTTGTGCAGCTCAGTGAGCCTTTCCTGTGTGAGTCCCGGGTTAGCACTTTCACCTTGGAGTGCATGCAGGAGCTCTTGGAGCTGAAGGAGCGTCGGATACCGCTGCAGGAGCTGTGGGTTGTGTATGATGAGTCAGGCGAGTTCGACCAGACAGCACTAGCTGTAGAGCATGTCAGGTAAAAAAAATGCTCAAGGCTTGATTTTTGATGTGAACACTTGCGCCCTGGCAGCATCCAATAGGTGATGCCCTGAGTTCCTATGATCATGCTGGCAGCTCTACAAGCCAAGCTTTCCAAAGTCAATCTGATGACCGGTACTGTGAGGAGACCAGTGACAAAGAAAACCTATGGTGTGCTCTGCAGCTATGGGTAGTCACGCAGTCATGAGGTACATTTAGCTGCAGCTTATTGTCAGTCTGCTTGCTGTGTCAAAAGGGTGAAAGAAGTCTGTGTTGCTTTCCCTCTCTTCCACCCCAGATTTCTTCAGGCTGTGTCATGTTTCTGGCCCTAGTGCAGTGTTCCTTTCTCCTCTACAACATTTTGGTGGATTTTTTTCCTTCTTTTTGTCTCATTTTTCTTTTTTCTGCATTTTGTCTCCTCCCCTAAATTTTCTTTCTTCAGGTGTCTGTTCACATCTTCTATTTTCTTCTCTTTTTTAATCGTCTGTGTCTCTTTTCCCTCTCCTTTGCTTTCATGTACTACATGCTGTTTGAAAGCTGTCTACAAATAGGCAGTAGGACTGGATGAAAAAGCTGAATTAGGAAGAATGACCTTCCTGTCTAGAAAGTGGGCTATGTTTACAGAGTGGTAGGTGTGGGGGGAAAAGAGGAGACACTCATTCTCTTGTGCATTGCTCAGTAGTAGAGATCTAAGCTTGAATCATGAAGGTGATAAACTCATAGCGGAAAAGAAAGCTTAGCTAAAGGATGCCTGGCCAAAACCAAACAACTGAAAAATCTTAGGATCTTGAGAGTTTTAAGTCTTGTTTTCAAATCCAGCTTTTAGCTGTTCAGTCTCTTCTGATGAAAGGCAGTGGCACTTGGGCTGTTATGAATTTTGAACTTAGAAGAACAAAATAAAACTGCAGTTAAACAACAGACAAGAAGGATAACTTCTGTGTATACTAAACAGTTTACGGGACAGTAACATGGAATTGGAGAGAGGTGGTGCTCCGAGATGAAATGTCAAATCAATTACATTTGTGTTTCCAGTGCTTTTGTCTCTGTTTGAGTAAATGTAGCCTCCTTTGTGTGTTTAAATACTTGATTTGCTTTGCTTTGAAAGGTTCTTCTACCAGTACATCTGGAGGACCTGGGATGAGGAGGAGGAGGATGAGTTTGATTACTTTGTGCGGTGCGTTGAACCTCGACTGAGACTGTAAGTTAATGCCTTTGATATTATTAGGGTATAACCACAGGAAAGGGTCACGTAAGAATAGTGACAGACAAATAGATTCAAAGAAAACTGTTCACTAGTAAATCAAAGCAGGTTTGTTCTAGCAGCATTCACTGATGCTCAAAATTTTGTAGGCAAAGAGGATGCAGCTGAGGTTGCTGCTTGGTTTCTGAACCCTCAGTTTTCGCCTGTAATCCTTGACCTTCCATCAGATGGCACTGCAAACCCACCTATAGCCTCCTTCAAATTGCAGGCGCATGAATTGTAATCCTAATTAAAGCTAGCGTGGGAAGCTCTGATACCTCTGGGGATAGAATAAGAACCAGAATAAAACTGAATGTAAACAAAAACTTGTAAATTGGTCATGCTGAAGGAGCAATGTGTGTATTTCTGTCCCTAGTGGGATTACTCGGCATTAGGTTTTCAGAAGGTGGGTTTTTAATGCTGTCCAGCCATACGGAACTGAAGCAGTGCACAAGGACACAATCTGGTTATATTTTTGAAGGTGCTAAATAACAAAAGCATGCCATAAAGTATACCTGGAAGAAATAATTGCAAAGTTTTTTTTACTGTAGGTTTTCCTCCGAGCTTTGATGCACTGTCTGTTCATTATGTTTTTGATGAGTTACTTTTCAATTCCTTTACTTTTTATAACTTTGCATCATGAATAGCTGGAAGCTATATCATTCAGATCCAGGTTTGATACTGCTATGATGCTGGGGAACTACATCAGTGAATATTTATAATTACCCTGAAAAGCTGTTTAGAATACAGCATCACATGTGCTAGAATATAGCACTTAGCATGTGCTTTACAAAGAATATTGGTATCATTACCCACACTATAAAGGTAGCTGTGAGCCTCTTTCAAAGAGAACACAGTGTGATATTTGAGGACTCTGATATGCCTGTATTTTTCTGACATCATATAAATTAAGAGAAAGCGTTATATATGGAAATTGTATGTGTTTCTGAAGTGTTTATACTTGTATACTCCAGCAAATGGCTATGCTGTTGTTGAGTTTTTGGAGCCTTATAGACTGTTCATGGAATGAAACCAGAATGCGATGATGTGCCATGGGATAATGTGGTGTTTGTTTTGTTTAAACAGTGTGTAGCCTTGCAGCCATATTAGCAAGAATCCAAAATAGTTAAACAAGTCTTCAAGCAGAAAAGAAAATGTTCTCCTTTCTTATTCTCCCATACCATGGTTTATAGAAAGCCAGTCTTCCAAGCTACACTGATGTTGGTGCTATCCTGTGCTGTAATCTAAGCACAAACGTGTCAGCTCAGAAATAGCATTAAATTGCAATGCATAGAAACATACGATGCTTTAAACTTTGCAGGTCTCTGGTGTGCAGTGGTTTAATGAGAACAGACAGTATCTTTACACTGCACATTAGGTTGTACTAGTCTTCTGAGGCAAGTAAAGCTGTATGAACTGTTTAACTAAAGCTTGAAAAAACAAGTTTAATGCTCTTTCTTAGTGACCAGCTCTAAAATGTAGAGTGTGCATTTCAGGGCCAAATTATGTACTACCTTCATTTTTCTTGAAATATTTTGTATTTCAGTATTGCTATAAATTCTGTTGTTAATCATGCTGCCTGGGCTTAATCTGTTTCCTCTGATAGCCCTATTACCAAAATTTTGTGAGGCTCTTCGTGTTTCTCTACACCCTGTTTATCAGAACTGCATAGGGATTGACTGCTCTGACTACAGATTTTCTTACTCCTTTGAATACTTTAAGCACATCCATTGAAGAACCTCTGAAAGTTGAGGGAACATCTTTGCCCTTATTTCATGTAGCCTCTCAAATAGAGCTATTTATACTGTGTTCAATTGATTACCTACAATAATGGTGCGAGATAATTAAATCTTGTTTTATTTGACTCATTAATTGCTGTCCAGCTTTTCTGTAGTGACTGTGATTGGCCCTGGAGTTCTTGGCACTGTCTAGCTGGCAGATGTCTGCATCTTTTGGACTTTGGCAATGCAACTTTGAGCTGGCATTTTCTGACCTGCAATTTAATTTGTAGAGGATACTCTTGGGATAGTACAAAATTTACTATGCGGAGTCTTCGCATCTTCATCTGGTGCTGATAATGCCTTTCTTATTAATTTTGTGCTTTTGTCTAGGTAGTTGTTTAGATTGTTGCTAATAGAGACTTCACATTATAGGATTTTTCATCTATTTCAGACAATTTTCTTGGTTTTTCTAATAAATGCTTACAATAGACTAACTTTTATATCTAATTACCTTCTGAATTCTTACTTTTTCTTACAACTCTGCTTATGCTTTTGATTCAGAGTGAGTCTCTGATAGTTGTGTATAATTTTTGAAGGTAGATGGGCAATGATACAGACAGTAGTATGTTTGTATCTGTTCAGATTTTTGTTTTTGCTGCCTTCAAAAAAAATTGAGCAGTGTTGATATAAACTGCAAAGAATCTTGACTAAAGTACTGATGCAGAACTCGGGTTCTCTCCAGGTTTGTATTTGATCTTTGAAAACTGTAGATGTGAAATGTACTGACCCCTTGCTCTGCATTGCAGACATTATGACATCCTTGAACGCCGGGTGCCTTCTGGGCTTATCGCTGATTACCAGAACTACTTGTCTCAATGTGAAGAAATTTACAGGAAGTTTTTAAGTGTGAGGAACAGCATATCAAGCAGTGATTCGGACTCGGAAGTAGAAAATGTCTCCATGGTGGAAGGACTAAAATTATATGAGAAAATAGAGGACTTAAAACAAAAGCTAAAACTAATTGAGAATCCTCTGCTGAGGTATGTGGGTTTGTGTGAGGAGGAGGAGGGCCTTATGGGAAACTATACATGGATGTTCTTTACTGAAGAAAGAACTGATGACTTTGTTGCTCTTGCTTTAGGTATGTGTTTGGTTACCAAAAGTACAGTGGTCTCCAAGCTAAAGGACTGAGACCAACGGGTACCAAGATCACTCATGTTGTATCCTCAACCATGATGGCAAGCCTACTGCAGTCATTGATAAGGGACAAGCTTTGCCCTGAATCTTGTGGTGAAGAACTAGAAATACAGGTGCAGTAACAGGAATTGTCTGTCTGCTACTATTTTTTTTGTTCTCAAGAAACAATGTAGAAGACTAAGTTAATTTATCACGTGCAAGATACTACATTTGCACAGTGGTACTTTTTGTCAGTCCAAAAAAATCACTGTAATTTAAACAGTAAGTGGTAAGACTGGATGATGGAAATAATTTCTTTTAATTCATTTTTGTCTGCTGACTACTCTATACAAGCAGTTTCCTTCCTGTGTGTAGGAAGTAATGAGATAAACCTGTAATAATTCTATAGTGAAACATATTAAGGTGCAATACTTGTAAGTATTTCAAAACTAAATATGTTTCTTGATGCTACTGATAATGATCTAGAGTTTGAGGAAAGAAATGTCATTCTGTTGCTTTAGTTCTGTGTAAGAGAGATTTATTTTGGAGCAGTTATGTTTAGTTTTGTTGAATTAAGACAGGACTTACCACTTCAGCAGCTAAGAACAATCTGGATTCCTTGGGCTCAAATGAAATAGCTTGCTGCATTCTGATCAAGTTCATGAATTACAGATGAGCAAAATGGAGCCACAGGGAAGGTCCTGGATTAACTTTTGTGCTATAAATCAGATTTTCTGACTTGGCAATTGAAAAAAGCTCTCCCTGTACTTACCCTGGAATTTGCTACGAAGCAATAAATGTGCAGTTTTTCTGTGCTCTGTTATCCTTCAATACGGAATCCCCCAGTAATATTTGTGAATGATGATCAGCTTGCCTTTCTGGGGCAAGAAAAAGGACTGTGTGGACCCCATATTTGCCACAGTAATATCTGAACTCTGTTTTGGGGTGACTTGCACCAGGAGCAAAGGGTTTTGTCTGTGTTCCTGACCAGCTCAAATGTAGTTCCTGAGTTGTTTGTGGGTTTTATTTTCTCTGCCTTCTGTCATCTATTTCTTCAGTAATTCATGGCAAGTCACTTCAAGCGCAATTCAAATGTTGGCCTGGAACCAGGGCCATATTGAGGTTTGCTTTCCGGTGCATATGCTCTTCAATCTGTCTCTCTGCCCCAGTTCTCTCGTGGGGGAATGGACAGGACACAAACATCAAAGGAATATTTTTAAGGCTGTTTTTGTCCAGAGGGTCCTATGATTCTTGAATTCGAAGTAGAAATGATGAGTTATTGGTGCCATTAAAAAGGTTATCTTTTAAGCAAAAGCAGTACCATTTAATTGAAAAGCAAACTTTAAGAGCATAAATGCATCCATTTTTATAGGATTCTTCAGCAGCTGATTATATTGTTTTTCTTTTACAGTTTCACAATGATCCACTGGCAGCTGTAAATGCCTGTTATGAAGGAGACGCAGTCATCATCTGTCCTGGCCATTACGTTGTAGATGGCGTGTTCTGCATTGCTGATTCAGTCGAACTAGAAGGTAGAAGTTTTGCTAGCATAGAGATCCTTAAAACAAAGTTAACTGAATGTCTTAAACTAACTGTGCATAAGGATTTACTTTTGGTCGAGTTTTGGCAGCATTTCCTGTGTGACCTGGTCTGGGTGATCCTGCTCTGGCAGGGGGGTTAGACTGGAGGAGCTTTTGAGGTCCCTTCCAACTCCTAATATTCTGTGATTTGCTTTTTTTTCTTTGAAGTGTTCCTATTTCTGCTTGTAGAGCCATGTCTAATGCAGGATGGAGTAAGCTGTTTCATTAGCCATAGTTACTTTTGCAAATAAATAACAAATTTTGCTGATTAATAGCAAATACATAATTTCCTCCCAACTGTTTGTCTGGATAAATCCTGATTACATAGATAATAGAAAGGATTCAACAGAAACATGAGGAACTTATTTTTTTATTATTATTAAGTCTAGGAAGCACAAAAGTCATTCTGAGAGGCTTCAGTTTTTAGAGTCAGTAACTTAAGAGTACTTGAGAGATGTCCTTGTTATTCTTTGCACATTTTAATCTGCTTCTGACGTATACTCTGAGACTCACTGCCAGTATAGCACTGGTGAATACAGAGGGGAAGAGC